>NC_142604.1:40629444-40929444 GCF_041222555.1 Hakea prostrata | reverse complement strand
ATCTTGTATCCAGAAGATCACTATGGAAACTACAGAGAGATATATATGTCCATCGAGGGTAAGAGCTAGCCAGATTGCACAAAAAAGGAGTCGAGTGTAGCCCTTAAAATAGTTAGAACTCTTCTCCTTGCCATGACCTATGGACAGTCAACATTTGTTTCAGTGTGGTGCTACATCCTGCAGCTGCTTACCCAATGAACAAGCAAAGAGTGAGTTGATTAGTAAACATTCATCAGCCATACCCAATGGGATAGTTGAGATACTCAGCAGATACTTTCTGCTCTTGGCCCTGACTGCTTTATAAGTTGAGAACAACCCTGAACAGGCTCCACTTCAAATTGGGAACCTTAATTCAATAGTATTGCCTACCAAAAATGAAGCTTCTAGCCTTATGTTTTCAACAGTCCCTGTTAAGCAAAAGTGAGATTTTGAAAATATTTTGAAAGCATGCATTCTCTTGAGATGTGGGAATGTTGGATTGACTGGATGATGGCATAGACAACATCTTAACTTGGAAAACCAACTATGTAGTTTATCAAGGCACCTAGGGAGAACCAAAATACTGGAGGGACATCTAAGCGCTTCTGCAATAATTTGAATTGAAATATTCCTTTTGTACTCACTATATCTAGTAAACAATTAACTGTCCTATACCTGCAAAGTTGCAGCATTACAACAACAAAAATAATACAGATAGAATGCATGCAAAAATGTCCACTATACCTAGCAACATTTGACAACAAAAAATAAGATAAGTGAGCTTGAGAAGTCTGTTTTCTCAGTATTTTCATGCTTCTTTCCTATACAAACTTGTACAAGCTAATAAAAATTTCAGGAAAAAAATATATTTTGAGGGGCAGGAGGGACATTAGAAAAAAAGGCTGCCCAGGTACCTCACTAGCCAAAGGTGCCTAGGTAATGTGAAGATTCAAAGCATCTGCCTTCTCTAATCAGAATAAGGCCACATAGCCCGTGGAATCCCAGCCAGATGCCTAGGCAGTGTCTTGACAACTTTGGATGTAGCCATGAAAAGAGGGGGGAAGGGGAAGAAAAATAGATAGCCAAATTTTAATAAAAACATGTAGCAAAAGTGAAGATGGTAAAGTACTAGTACATGATGAGGACATTAAGAACAGATGGGAAATCTATTTCTCTAGCCTACTAACAAGCATACTTCCTGTACTTGTGATTCAAACAATAACATCATTCATCATGACACCAATTTTCGAACATATATATGGAGAACTTTGATGTCCGAATCAAAAGAAGCTCTAAAGAGGATGAAAGTAGGCAAGGCCCAAGGTCCCGATGAAATCCCAATAAAAGTATGGAAGAGCTTACCAACCTATGGGCTAGTTTGCCAACCAAGTTTTTTTAAATAAGATTATGAGTACAAGGAAAATGCCAGATGAATGGAGGAGAACCATCATGGAACCAATTTACCATGGTTGTCAAGGCGGCAAGGCGACCAAAGCTGTTGGGGCTCCAACTAGGCGATTAGGCGACCAAAGGGGCGCCTAATAGACAATAAGGCGACCAAAGCGATTCGGTCAATTTTTTTCAATACAATTACTTTTAAGCTGATAAATTTCTAATATGAGCTAAACATTGAAGAATCACATTCATACCCCCCCCCCCAAATTCGATCAGCCTCTCGCGGGTGGCTGCCTGGTCCCTTCCCCGACCCCCGTGTGGGCCGCTGTCGCCCTTTTTATATATATATATATATATATATTTTGTTTATTTTTTGAATAATTATTTTACATTTTTACTTCCTCTTGTGTGTGGCTCATGTCCTTGTGTGCTTTGTTGTTTGGCTTTTTTATACGTAATTTTCTCCTTGGTTGATGTCCTTTTTCCCTTTTTACCGTTTTTAGTCCTCTTCCATTTCCAATCATTATCCATTTTGACTCTCCGCTTTTTCTTCGGCTTTGTGTTTTTGATTTAAAAATATAATATTATTTCATGTCTTTCTTGTGTTCCTCTCTTGTGGCTCTATCAACAAAGTAGTGGCAAAAAAGGCAATTGAAAAACTACCTTACCGCATAGGCAGACACTTTGAAAAACCATGCAATTTACAAAATAAAAGAGATATTCCAAACTATAGTAACTATAAAGGCATCAAACTGATGAGTCATACTATGAAGTTAAGGGAGAGAGGAATAAAAACATGTTTGAGATAAATAACCACAATTAGGGAGAACCACAATGGAAGTTACTTACCTTATTAGGAGACTTATGGAAATGTATAGAGAGTGCAGGAAAGATCTTCATATGGTCTTTATTGACCTAGAAAAAGCTTATGATAGAATCCTTAGAGCGTAATTTGGAAAGTATTACCGAAAAGAACCGTTGCAAGCATATATGTGGACATAGTTAAAGATGTGTGTAATGGTTCAATAACCAAGTGTAAAAACGATGGGGGAGGAGGGGAGACAAGGTAGTGAATACCCAATTACAGTTGGCCTACATCAAGGATCAGCTTTAAACCCATATTTATTTGTACTTATAATAGAAAAATTAACTGACATTCAAGATGAGTTCCTTGGCGCATGCTTTACGCTAATGATATTGTGTTAATAGATGAAACACATGTAGGAATCAATACCAAGTTAGAATCATGGAGAGCAACTTTGGAATCAAAAGGCTTTAAACTAAGTAGAACGAAGATAGAATATCTAGTTTGTAACTTTGGTCATGAGTGGCAAAACTTGATAATAAGGAAATTCCTCAAAGCAATTGTTTTAGGTAACCTTAGTTCAATCATAAATAAAAAAGGTGATATTGAGGATGGTGTTTCTTAAAAAATTAAAATAGGATGGATGAAGTGGATAGGTGCGTCCTGGGTTGTGTGATTGACATATTTCCTTAAAATTCAAAGGAAGATTCTATATGACTGCCATTGACCAACTCTGATAGTATAATTTATGGTACAAAGTGTTGATGTGAATCCAACTCTAGGGTTAGGATTTCTAGGATAATTTCCCTAGAATTAAGGACTCGATCACATCTCTTTATATTATTATTTTATCATTGTGCTGGAATGTTTCAATCCTCAAGATTATTAAAAGATCATAGTGGTTGGATCATGTGTCAATGGTTTCACCAATTGGTTCCAATGTAATTAAATGATAGCTTAAATAGAACTGGCTTCCAATTAACATTTTGGTCGAGATCTGACATCGCTTGTGGGTCCCACAATTGTGGAATTAGACTGAACTAAAATAAGAAAATGAATCAAATGATCAAAATAATTTTTTGAACCCGAAGGTAAATATTTGCATCCCTATGTGGGCTCTGCCTGGGTAAGGAAATATAGTGGGCCCACAAGCCCATAAAGAAGCCCACTAATTATTTAGCTAGTTATATATATATATATATATGATATGTTATATTATATCATATTTATTATATAAACTATAAAAAGTTAAGGAGAGAGAGGAGGAGGTGACACCTCCCTCTTCCTCTCACCTAACATGGTGAATTTTCAAAATAATGGCATGAGGTGTTATAATTAATTATATATAATATATATATATATATATATATATATATATATATATATATATATATATATATATATATATATATATATATATATATATATATAATATTTTATGTATTAACATATGAGGGAGAGAGGGAGAGAATTCAGCTGAGAAGGGCAGTTTCTGCACGTAAATAAAAGAGCGGTTTTTGCATGAAAATAGTAGACAGGAGAGAAGAAGTTAAGAGGAGAGAGAGAGAGAGTAAAATGGATTTTGCGCATAAACAGAATAGAAGAACAAAAGAGAGGTGAGAGAAAGAGAAGAAAAAGAGAAAGAATATAAAGAGTACAGAAAGAGAGGAGGAAATAAAAGGAGAAAGAGAGAGTTGAAAGAGACAGGAAGAGAGAGAGAACGGAGAGGAGAAGAAATTAAGAGAAGGAAAAAAAGAGGAGAGAGTGTTGAAAGAGACAAGGAGAGAGAAGAGAAAAGAATTAAAGAGGGGAGAGAGAACTGAAAGACAAGACGAGAGAGAGAACGCAGAGAGGAGAAGTGGAGAAGAGAGAGAAGAGAAAGAAAGTAGAGAGGAGAAGTGGAGAGGAGAGAGAAGAGAAAGAGAAGTGAGAAGAGAGAGGAGAAGTGGAGAGGATAGAGAGAACGCAAAGAGAATAAAACAGAGAGGAGAGGAAAAAGAAAGTAAAGAGAGAGAAAGAGAGGGAAAGCCTATTTGGTTCCCGCGTACTTGGAAATAGCTGATAATCATCCTAAATACAGGAGAAAGGGCAGGCTTTCACTAAGTCAAAATCAAGAGATGTACATGGACATGAACAACTAAGTGATATTGAACAATCTATGTATGTTATAAATAGGTGATTCCACTTAGTAGACAAGTAGTTTTCACATGTTAATATATCGTATTTATTCACTTATGTAAAAATCTATGGAAAGTGAATGATATATTGCTTTGTGAATAGAATACAAATGCATGGGATCCAATGACAACTTAAGAACTTGATTGAAATGCTTGAATTTAAATACTGATAGTATTCTTGAAGTGTTAATTAGGAATTTGAAATGATGCTTTATGCTTGTTAAATTCAGAATTATCATGCATGTTTTCTTATTTAAATGATGGGATTGTATGAATTGTGTCAAGTATTATTCAAATAAGCCTAAGTGATAATTGAAATGGACATAGTATAGTAATGCACGATTGAAATTGAATATAAAAAGAGGAAAGAAAATGGATGAAATAATGAGAATAAAAAGAAAGAAATAAAATGTTAATGGTTTCTATAAGTCTTGGTACTTAGTGTACCCAAATGGGAGCACATGAAGCAAGACAGAAAGTAGAAAGAAAATGGAGGAAATAATAAGAATAAAGAAATAAATAAAATGATAATGGGAGGGCATGAAGCAAGACTGAAAAGTGGAAATAAAATGGAGGAAATAATAAGAATAAAGAAATAAATAAATAAAATAATAATGGCTTCTGTAAGTCCTGTTACTTAGTGTACCCAAATGGGAGGAATTAAAGCAAGACTGAAAAGTGGAAAGAAAAGGGCGGAAATAATAAGAATAAAGAAATAAATAAAATGTTAATGGCTTCTATAAGTCCTGGTACTTAGTGTACCCAAATGGGAGGGCATGAAGCAAAACTGGAGAGTAGAAAGATAGACTAGACCAATGATAGCCTCTTTTGGAGAACACTTGGCCTTGTGCCAAAAGACTGAAAAGAGAATCTCTTAATGAGAACCTCTAAGACTGAGACTAAGATTGATGCCACTTGTGTGGTTTAGACTGAAGGTGTCCTCTCTATAGGTAGCGTTTAGGTTTGTATTAATAAAGAAAAAGACAAAGAAAATGAAAAGAAAAATGAAATGAATAATGTTATAAGACTTTGACGTGATAACGGATGCATGATGATTTGCCTGATTTACTTACATTGTTGTCTATATTGCTTATTGGGCCCGCAAATCTCATTATTGTAGATGTTGACAAGTCCCCAGATACATGACAAGGGCCAATGTACTGGCATTTAAAAGTACAGTTTAAAGTAAAGGATGAGAATATCTTTTGCAATTGATGTTTTGTTAAATTGGATTGTGAAATGTATATATCACTCATTTAAGGTTGTATGTATTTAACTAGGCACTGGGTGAAATTCAATGTCAATAAGACAGGACTTTGCACTATATACATATGTATATGAGTCAAACTGTCAATCAGGTTATCTAACTTAGTCCTTGGAAATGTTTAGTTTAGTATTGTTTTTAGTGGCTTTTAACAGGTTGATAATGAGAGGAACTGTCACGTGCCCCGGTTGGATGTCTATAATGTGGGCCCCACCAAGCCTGTGAAAACTGGGGTCATGACAAAGGTGGTATGAATCTTCTAGCAAATTAATAAAATGAAGTGAAAAAATAAGGATGATCTTAAGACTATTATAGAGACTTAAGGGTTAATCCAAAATTATGTGGGAAAGCTTTCTTTCAAGAAAGGGAAAAACTAGGGGTTTGGGGATAATTCATAGGAAAAGGGAAGGGAAGGGAAAGGAAACCTGCAATTAGGCATGGGAAGGGATTGGAATAAAGGGAAAGCAATATAAACAATATGGTATTTAGATGGAAGACATGTGGTTGTTATAGGGTAACCTAAAATTATGAGGAAAGGGTGGGAAGGGGAAGGGAAGGTTACGGTTAGGGGATGTGGGAGTTCTCGCAATCTTTCTTCTTCTTTACTTTCTCTCTTCTTTCATTTCTCTACTTTTTCTTTCTTTCTTTTTTCTCTAGTTTATCTTCTGTATTTTCTTTTCTACAATACTGCTGCAAGAAAACAAACCCCCCCCCCCCCCCCCCCCCCCCCTCCCCAAAAAAAGGGGCAAAAACCACAATAAAGAAGGAAAGAAAGGTATCGCAAGAAATAGGAGGAGGGGGACGCTGTCGTGAGAAGCAGGAATTGCAGAAATTTCTGCAACTTCAAGAAAGCCTGCAATGGGGCTTTTTTGGGTTTCTATGCTACTGCAGGTTCAAGAAAATAGGAAGAAAGTGGGACAGAGGAAGGAGACGGGATAGGGAAGGGATGCACAGGGTGGGGAGGGATCTTGGTTGGATCACAGGTTAGGGGAGGGGCTGGGAAGGGATTCTTGCCTGTGGTACTTACTTGGAGAAGGTGCTGGAATTGAAGATGGCTGCTTCAGTGTTGAAGAAAGCTGCTGCAACTTGAATCAAGACTTCTATAAATCCGCTGTGACCCTCCCAAAGAGAACCATGACTTGTTTCTCACAAGCAGTACTCAAATCTTTATTCAATACAGACCAAAGTTTACATCCATATGTTAGTTTATTTATAGCCTAACATCAAAAAGAAAGAACTTAACGCAAACTAGGAGTCTATCTTTGGATCAACTAGACTTAGAGAACAACTTAACTAGGGTTTCCTTTATAAGTTGGGATACCCATTTACAATTAATTAACAACCACCTAATTAGAAGACTTCCTTTTGAAATAAAAGACTGACTTATCTTAAAGAGTCCTCTTTTAGAAAGACTCCTTATCCGAGTAAATCAAAATCACTAATAAAGACAAATTCCAATTAAATACAAACTACTAAAAGATAGGAACCTTTCTTGTAAAAGAGTCCTGTCTTATCTACAACTGAGTCACTGACTAATGGAAACCAACTCAATCACAACTCAAATTAGGAAATTAAAGCGACTAAGACTCTTCTAATCCTGGAATTTAGATTCCAGCAATAAAATAGGGCCTAAAATACCCAGTAATAGGGTTGGGCCAGCTTGCTTGGGTGGCCCTTGGGGCCCACTTTAGGGTTTGGCCAAGGGTCATCTATGTTAACATTAGTGGGGCTGTTAAAAATCATCATATAAATAAACTTAGTATAGTAGAAATGAGGGTGCTAAGATGGATGAGTGAAATAACTAGGAAGGATAAGATAAGGAATGACCATATTAGAGCTGGTCTAGGAGTAGCTTCGGTAAGTGATAAGCTACGAGAAAGTCGTTTGAGGTGGCATGGCCACGTTAAAGGAAGGCCAGTAAATGCTTGTATGGAGAAGAGATATAATGCAGATTGAAGGAGTTAAAGCTAGGGGCAGACCTAAGATAACCTTAAGAGAAGTGGTGAGAAAGGATATGCATAGCTAAGGCCTTGCATCTAGTATGGCATTTAACAAAGCAAATTGGAAAGCAAGAATCCATGCAACCAACCCCATTTAGTTGGGACAAGGTTTTTTGTTGTTGTTGTTGTTTTTGTTGTCATTCAAAATATGGAAACTGAACGCCACATATATAAAGTACAAAAATCATAAAATTGATGCTCAATGCAAAAACTTCTAAATATGAACATCCACTCAAAGGTAAGCACAGTTTGAAATGTCAACTGAAGTGCCGAAATTTAGAAGGCATGTTTTGACGCTTGTCAAATGAATAGGATGCAAATTTTGGTGCCACTTTCGTGATATATTTTGGTTCCAAATAGTGGCAATCCCCATTTGAAACAAACTTGAACTTTGAATGTGAGTGACAATGCATCTTAGAGAGCCCACTTAACAGATTCTAGAAAAGGCTCCCACTTGTATTGTGGCAGAATCTCTATTACATCCCTGCATTTTGGCTAACTACTAACAGACCCCTCTACTTTACGCATGCTTATTTTTACATCATTGCCGACTTTGAATGTTAAGTAATGATATGGCTTAGGTAAATGCTTAAATCCCCAAACTTATGTAAAATGACCCTTTCACCTTCTTCTTCTTCCTCCTCCAGAGATCAAGAGAGCCACCTTCTCTGGATTATACAGAGAGAGTCCCTTGGCCTCCTTGTTTAACTTCTAAGAAAACTCTCAATCCAACTTCCCAGTAATCTCATTAACCTAACTGTCCTCCTATTGGATTCTACTAGGAGTTCAGTTAGAGTTTGTATAGGAGTTAAATTAGAGTTTATAATCATGTAAAATTCTATTCCTTGTAATAGTTTGCTTTCCACTTAATTATAAATAGAGGGCTTGAGATCATTGATCAATAAGCCATTCACCACAATCGTTTCTTTCAACATGGCATCAAAGCCTAAATTCGATTAGGATTTTTTTCTTCTCTTTCCTTTTTTTTTTCTCGCACTATCTTTTCTCGTTCTTCAGTTACTACTGCAAATTTGATTAGTTTTTTGTTCTTCTCATTCTTCAGTGCACTATCTTTTCTGTTGCAAACCTCGAAGACCACAGAAAAAAAATAAAGAAGAAGAGAAGAACCATCACCGCTGGTTCTAACCCATCGGCCTTCTTTTCTTTCTTCTTTTCTGGCAGTTCCGTCCTTTATTTCTCGTTGTTCTTGGTTCCACTTCACTACATAGGTTCGATTAGGGAAGGCCAAGAAGAAAAAAAAAAAGGAAAGAAGAAGAACAAGAACCAATTCGCAGACTGCTTCTTGCTGCTTCTTTTGATTAGAAGAGAAATCACATCGCAGCTGCTGCCTCCTGCTCCTGCAACACCACCATTGCGATTAGGAAAGAAAGAGCAGAGTACCAACAGCGTTTTTTGACCCATCGATCGTCTGATTTTTTTCTGAATCGCAGAATAACGTCATTGATTCTGTTCTCAAACAGTGAGTTTCCTCTGATTCTTTTCATCTAAATTGTTCTTTCAATCCTTGAATTTAGCAAACTCTATTTTATTTCCCTCTTTCCTATGGTTCATTAGCCCAAAAACAAGAAGAAACCAAAAACCGATATTTCAAGGGCTTATTTTGTGAATTCAATTAGTTCCAGGGACCCAGCTGTAATTTCAGATTTGTCAGGGACTCATTTGTAATTTCAAAAGTGTCAGGGACCTATTTGCAATTTCAAATAGTTCTAGGGACCTATTTGTAATTTCAAATAGTTTCAAGGACTTATTTGCTATTTCAGCTTTTTCAAGGACCTATTTGTAATTTTCAGATTTTCTAGGGACTTATTTGTAATTTCAAAGAAAGAGAGAGAGAGAGAGAGAGAGAGAGAGAGAGAGAGAGAGAGAGAGAGAAGGAAGAAGAAGAAAGAGAGGAACATGGTGTTCCTTCTATAAATTTTTTGAATTGTGGTTTGGATGATTAAGTGCATGTCTAGGAAAATTTTGTCTAAGGAGTCTAATATTTAAGCGGATTGGTTGTGTCCCTCCAGTCTTTCCTGGAAACTTTCCTAGTGTACATTGGTTGGGTTGTTCGACTATTGCATTTTGCGACATTTCAGTTATTTCTGAAAGGGTGAAGACTGAAGAACTGCAGACAATTTTTTCAACGTGGCAACTAACGATGGTATTACTGCTCCCACTGGCTCCGAACATTATCCCACTCTTCATCCTCTTTCGGTTAGATTTGATGGGACAAATTATCCGACTCTTCATCCTCTTAGTATCCCGATCCTCGTGATACAAATTATTTAGGCGATACAATACTCGAGACGATATGTCTCTTAAAATCACCTGACCGATACACTACGCGATACCGATACTTTAAACCTTGTGCTTACCTGACTATTGCTGGAAGAGGACTAGTTTGACACATTACGGGCACCACTATCAAACCTACTACCGCAGGTGTTTTATAGGATAAATGGATATCAAATGACTCTCTTATTATGTCCTTCATTTTGAATTCCATGAATCCAACTATTGCCCGGGGTTATCTATTACTTGATAGTGCAACCCAAATTTGGAAGGCTACTACCGAAACATATGGACAGTTGGGGAATGATGCACAGGTTTATAAGCCACGAAAGAAGCTTCATGAGACTACCCAAAAGGAACTAACTATGGCCCAATATTATGCCACGTTGCGATCCCTTTGGCAAGAGTTGGATCATTATGGAGATTATCATCCCACTAACCCAAATGATGTGACTACTTATCAAAAGCACATTGATAAGATTCGGGTATATGACTTATTAGCAGGTTTGAATGTGGAGTACAATCAAATCAGAGTGCAAGTCTTAAGTCGTTCTCCCTTTCCTACACTAGAACAATCTTATGCTCTTGTTCAGTGTGAGGAAACTTGTCGATTAGCCATGCTTCATACTCCTATTATGGAGAAATCAACCTTACAGTCTGTTAGCACTAAATCTGATCCGGCTAAGGAGATTGTCAAGTGTGAGCACTGTCACAAACCATATCTTACCAAGGCAAATTGTTGGAAACTGCATGGGAAGCCTGCTGATTTTAAGCAAAAACGAGCTCAAAGAAAGGGAAAACACCAAAGGCTAATCTTTCTGAGACAGTTTCCACCACACCCTCTACAGACGTTGGTTTTTCACAGGAGGAGTTCGCTACTCTGCGACGTATTCTGCAGTCTTATACTACCGGTACAACCTCGACCACTGCTTCTTTTACTACCCATACCAACTCCTACCTTGCTAGTTCAGGTAAAACTTTTACAAGCTTTCAAGTTTCTTCAGTTGCTACTCCTTGGATCATTGATACAGGAGCCACAGATCATACGACAGATTTATCCTCCTCTTTCTTACAATATTCTCCATCTTCTGGAAAGAATAAAGTTCAAATTGTTGATGGCTCCTATTCTTCCATTGCTCTGGAAAAGGGACCATTCAGCATTCTCCATCACTTTCTTTGTCTAAAGTTTTACATGTTCCCTCTTTCTCTATTAACTTGCTCTCTATTAGTAGTCTTACACATGACTTGAATTGTAAAGTGATTTTTTTCCCATTTTACTGTGTCTTCCAGGATCTGGTCACAGGGAAGGAGATTGGACGTGGTAAACTAGACAATGGACTTTATTTGCTCGAGCCGATTGGAGGATCTGCTTCTGCTTTGACTACATCTTCTAATCCAGTCCATTCGGTAATATCAAACTTTCATCAGTGGCACCGTAGGCTAGGTCACCCCCCTCTAAGAACTCTTAAGAAAATATTTCCTGATTTGGTTTCTTCTTGTAATGAGGATAATTTTTTTTGTAAAGCTTGCATTTTTGCAAAGCAGACTCCATTCTACTTATTTGTCTTCTCTTCATAATTAAAAAACTATTCCTTTTATGCTAATTTATACTGATGTGTGGGGTCCTTGCCGACGTGTGTCTATTACTGGCCATAGGTACTTTGTTACTTTTATTGATTGTCACTCTCGTTCTACATGGATTTATCTTTTGAAACAAAAAAATGAGGTTTTCCGATGTTTTCATGATTTTAATAATATGATTAAAACTCAGTTCAATGCCACAGTGAAGATCCTACACAGTAACAATGGCACAGAGTATATTGATGGTGAATTTCAGAGATATCTCTCTGGCCCCGACATAATACACCAAACCAGTTGCATTGATACGGCTGCCCAAAATGCGTTTGTCAAAAGGAAGAATCGACATCTCTTAGAGATAGCCGGTTCCATTATGATTGCTATGAATGTACTTGACCAATACTGGAGTGATGCTATACTCACAGCTTTTTACCTTATGAATAGGATGCCTAGTAGGATACTTGGATTTAAATGTCCTAATGAGATTCTTTAGGGAGCCTCTTCTTTTGCTATTCCCCCAAAGGTTTTTGGATGCGTATGTTATGCCAGAATCACAGCCCACCAGAGTAAGCTGGCTCCCCGTAGCCTACGTTGCATATTTTTGGGGTATTCTGCTACTCAGAAAGGGTACAAATGTTATCATCCTCCTTCCAGGAAAACCATTGTATCAATGGATGTAATTTTTAATGAGTCTTGCCCTTACTATACACCTCTCCAGGGGGAGAGTCCTAGATGAGAGGTGTTCTTTCCGACTCTAGATCTTCCTATCACACACCAACACAACTTAAGAGTCCTAAAAGAGTTTCCTAACCAGGGGGAGACTTCGGCCAGTATACCTGAGGACTCTAATCCTCCCCCTTCATTTTCTGAACCATGTGACGAACCTAGCCAGGAGGAGACCACTCCTGCGAGACACACTGTTGGGGTCTTTCAAAACCAGATTCACCAGAATAAGGAGGTGCAGACTTATCAGAGGAAGAATTACAACCAGCTAAGGCAGGTGGAGAAAGGTGATACGTTACCACTTCAGTCTCCTGCTCCAGAATCAGTTTCTACTGTTCCCCTTAAGGTATCTTCTTCTGATCTTCCTATTGCTATTAGGAAAGGGGTCAAATCTTGTACTCAACATCCCATAGCTAAATATGTTTCTTATAACTCTTTGTCTGACTCCTACCATGCTTTTATATCCTCTCTGTCATCTGTATCTATTCCTAAAAGTTGGCAGGAAGCCTATGCTAATATAAGATGGAAGGTAGCTATGGTAAAGGAAATGCAGGCAATGAAGAAAAATGACACTTGGGAGCTGGTTACACTTCCTCCAAGAAAAAAACCAGTGGGCTACAAATGGGTATTTGTGATTAAACAAAATATGGATGGATCAGTCAACAAGTTGAAAGCTAGACTAGTTGCAAAGGGGTTTACCCAGACCTATGGGATTGATTATCAGGAGACCTTTACCCCTATTGCAAAACTAAACACTGTCAGAGTTCCGTTGTCTTTAGTGTGAACAACGACAGGAACTTGCACCAACTAAACATAAAGAATGCCTTCTTACATGGGAGTCAGCAGAAGAAGTCTATATGGAAATCCGACATGGTTTCTCTTATGACAATAGTGCATGGAAAGTTTGTCGGTTGAAGAAGTCAATTTATGGGTTAAAACAGTCTCCTAGATGTTGGTTTGGACGCCTCCTGAAGGCAATGACTTCTATTGGGTACAAGCAAAGCAATGCTGATCATACACTATTTGTCAAGAAGTCAAGTACTAACATCACACTTCTCATTGTCTATGTAGACAATATTGTCATCACAGGGAATGATGGTGAAGAAATTTAAAAGTTGAAGGACTTTCTTGGCAAAGAGTTTGAAATTAAAGATCTAGGGAAGTTACAGTATTTCTTAGGGATTGAGGTGGCTCGATCAAAGAAAGGTATATTCCTATCCCAAAGAAAGTATGTCCTAGATCTATTATCAGAAGTAGGAATGTTGGGGTGTAAAGCAACCCCTATTGAAGGGGCAGCTAAACTTAAAGAAAAAGAGGGAGAACCAATGGACAAAGGGAGATATCAAAGGTTGGTAGGGAAGCTTATTTACTTGTCCCACACCAGGCCAAACATCCCTTATGCTGTAGGGATATTGAGCCAATTCATTCATGATCCATATTTAGCTCATATGAAGGTCATTACCAGAATACTATAGTATTTGAAGGGAACTCCTGGAAAAGGAATACTTTTGTCACCCACTAATAATCTAAAAGTAGAAGCATACACTGATGCAGATTGGGCTGGATCTCCAGACAGGATGTCAATTTCAAGTTATTGTATATTTGTTGGAGGTAATCTAGTTACTTGGAGAAGTAAGAAACAAAATGTGGTAGCTTTATCTAGTACCGAAGCTGAATATAGAGCTATGGTTTGTGGAGTTTGTGAGCTACTATGGTTGAAAGGCTTGTTGCAAGATATTGGAGTCCAAGTTCCAAATCCTATGATGTTATATTGTGACAACAAGGCTATTATTAGTATTGCTAATAATCCGGTGCAACATGCTCGAACTAAGCACATTGAAATTGACAGGTTTTTTGTCAAAGGAAAGTTGGAACAAGGGCTTATCTGCATGCCTTCTGTAAGATCTGGAGACCAAGTAGCAGATGTTTTCACTAAGGGTTTAAAAGAAAGAGATTTCCTTCCTATTGTAGGCAAGTTGGGCATGACTAATATCTATGCCTCTACTTGAGGGGGAATGTTGGATTCTACTAGGAGTTCAATAAGAGTTTGTATAGGAGCTAAATTAGAGTTTATATTCATGTAAAATTCTATTCCTTGTAATAGTGTGCTTTCCACTTAATTATAAATAGAGGGCTTGAGATCAATGATCAATAAGCCATTCACCACAATCATTTCTTTCAACACCTCCGGCTTCAACTCCCTAGTAATCAATGTCCTGAGCAAACTGCACTTGCTGCTAACTTTTCATTTCACCAATGTTGAAGCCATTTCCGAAAGAGACTTCCATGCTTTTTAAATTGCGATAAAAAAAATCCGATGAAGAAAAAACAGAATCCCTAATCCATGCAACCAGCTTCCCTCTGTTCTATCTCCATCAACTGGGCAAATAATCTAAGTCTAGTTTAGGTGGGTGATTTTACCCCCATCAGTTTTTCTCCTGTCGTGTTCTCTGATCCACCAATCCTTACTAGCCCTCCAAGCTATCTCTCCAATACTCTATTTGCATTTGCTTTGAAATCAAGAAGATGATGCTTTATTATTTATCATTTTATCTACAAATTTACAAAACTAAAAGGAAAGGCAAAGAAGGGAATTATGTGGATTTTTGAAAGTTTGAAGTTGAAGTGAAGGTCAGTTTGAAACTCAAAAAGCAAACAAGGATTTCAAGTTAAGCTTCACATAGTCATATTAAGCAAAACAAGTTTTTCATTCTGCTTCAGAAAGTTACATGTTGTAAAGAGGCAGCTATTGGACTTGATGTCATTTGGTTTCCCTTTAGGAACACTAAATGAATCCCCTCTATTGCTCACTTCAATTTATCCATCTCATCCATTCCTCAGTTCTGGTTCTTCTATATGGGCAAGTAACTTTTTATTTGAGGTATGTAATAGGGATACATTAGATTTTTCTATTCTTCGCCTTTCACCTCTCTTATCCTGCTTCCATCTTCATCTCCCTCCACCTTCTCAAGACCTTCTTCTTGATACTTTACAGATTCTAAGAACTTCAAAGTTCTGACTCCTTCTGCAGCTACAATATGACTTCATTAACCATCGGTACAAATAAAAACCAAATTCTCTCTCTGACTCTGCTTCTGCTTCTGTTCCACTTGTCTGTCGTGTGCTGATTGGAACTTGGAAGAAGGGAAAATCAGAATGTGTATTTATTGGTTTAGTGACAACAGAAGCGTGAGATTTGGAGCCTGAATGTATCATCAAGGCAGGGGAAAGGGATCTAGGCTTCTGAAGAATTTGGAGTCAGCATTTCATTGTTCAGAGATTAAGGCATCAGTGCAAGTTTAGAACTCATAATGGACTCAACAGAAGAGTTCAGAGAAGATGAAGCCCAAAGAGGGAACTCAAAGGGAGAAACCCTTTTAGTGGAGTCTGCATTTCATTGTTCAGCAATTAAGGGATCAGTTGAATTGTCAAACCCATCACAGACTTGAAAGGAGAACTCAAAGAAGAAGAAGCCCCATGAGGAAACTCAAAAGCAAAACCCTGAGAAAACCAGGGGTGATGGTGGTAAAAAAATGAAGAAAAGGTAACATTGAATTTCAATTTAGCTGTTAGTACAAGGTAAAATAGAGATTGCAAACTGTTGAAAACATGGACTGAGGTTTTCTAATTAGAATAGGATTCTATTTCCCAATAAGTCTATAGTTTTTTATTTCTATTTGTTTTGCATTTCCTTTTTCTACTTGGTGCGGGACTTAACTAGATTGTAACTATAAATTCCCTATTGGGGTCTATGAATCATATACTTTTATGAGCAATTCTTCACATTATAACATGGTATCAAGAGCCTAATTTCGATTAGGGAAGAAAGAGGGAAGTAGAGAAACCTTCTTTCTCTCGATACCCCTTGCCGCCGCCGCTCCCGCTGCTCCCTGGACCCATTCCCAGTTTACCTTTCTTTGTCAATAAAGAGTTCTCCTCCAGTTTGTCAGCCACCTGAGCATTTAGGCGACACTTCTCAAGGCGTATTTTTTCGATCTTTTCCTATATTCTGAACTGCCAGACAATGCTTATTCAGAATGTTCAGCTTCATTCTCATTAAATCGCTGGCTCAACTGTTGATCCTTTTCTATGAGTTCCTGTGATATTCCCTGATCCTGTTCCATGGTATCCGAAACTTCTGCATTTTTTGAAATCAGTGGCATCTTCTCCTCCTGACCACAATCCAGTACCTTGTGCTTTTAATCCCTCTAGAACCTATCACCTGACTTAACCAGACCTTGTGAATGTTTTAGACCCATTGATGACTCATAAAGGATGTTTCTAAGATCATGGCAGATTTCCTTCAATTCACAGGGGGCCGTTTTGTAAATTGAAGAGTTCTGGGGGGCTGTTTCAGAAATTTAAATAGTTCTCAGGGGCAGTTTCATAAATTTGAATAGTTATGGGGGCTGTTTTGCAAATTCAAATAGTTCTAGGGACTTTTTTCGTAAATTCAAATAATTTCAGGGACTTTTTGTAAATTCAAAAACTTTCATGGGCTTTTGTGTGAATTCAAAAACTTTAGGGAGCTTTATGTAAATTCAAATAGTCACAAGGAACTATTTGTAAATTTGAGTGGTTTCTTCTTGCAATGGTTGATTCCATATCTCCCTGTCTAGTATATCTGAAGAGTCTCCCATGTCTTCCATTTATAGGAATCGTGTCCACTTCAGACAACCACTATGAAACTTAATGGGACAAATTATCTTTAGATGGTCTCGCTCAATTTCCCTTGTTGTTGGTGCTCGTGGTCTTACTCATCATCTTAATGGGACTTCTACCAAACCTTCCACACCTGGTTTGCAACTTTCCAAGTGGTATACAGATGAATGCTTGGTCATGGGCTTTCTCATCAACTCCATTGAATCAAGCATAGCAGAGAGTTATCTCCTCCTTCCTAATGCAGCAACTATTTAGAAAGTTGCTAAAGATACATACTCCAAAGTAGGCAATGATGCACAATGCTTGAAATTTGACGGAAAATCAATCAGTTACAGCAGAAGGACCCTTACTCTTTCTAAGTACTATAGCACTCTTTGGGATTATTACCAGACTTTAGATTTCTATGGGAAGTTTACACCGAAGAATGCTAAAGATGCTATTGCCTATCAACAATGGAAGATAAACAACAGGTTTATTATTTTTTTGGCAGGATTGAATATAGAATTTGATCAAATTCGCGCACAAATCCTTTCCAAAGAGCCTTTCCTTCTCTGGCTCAAGCCTATGCCATGATAGATACAAAGGACGGTAGGACAGCTATAGTACACACTCAGACATCTGATAGATCTACATTAGTGGTTAGTTCTGGCAATAATAAATCTAGTTCTGGTAATTTTTGCCCTCAAGTAAAGTGTAAGTATTGTGGAAAAGAGCGTTATACAGAGGACAAGTGTTGGAAGTTGAATGAACGTCCAACAAATTCCCATGGAAGAGGTAGGAATGGAACCAAGGGCAGCAATCAAGCATCTGCAAATCAAGCCAGTTCTGACACCCTGAGTACTCCAGCACCTCTTTCCTCAGATGAGCTCCAGCACTTTCGCTAGTTGATGTCCAGACTCGACTCATCTTCTCCAGCACCGACTTCCAGTGCAAGTATAGCATCTGTCATTGTTCCCTATGTTGATCCACAATTCCCTACAGGTATTTTTGGTTTTCATAATGTCAATTTGACTTATCCCTCCTGGATAATCGACTTTGGGGCAACCGACCATATGACAAGCTCATCTACTTTATTTCATACTTATTCATCTATTCCTTTTACTCATGACATTCGAACGGCTGATGGGTTTCTCTCCCCTATCTTTAGGAAAGGATCTATGATTTGTTCGCCTTCTCTTACCTTATCTAATGTCTTGCATGTTCCTAAATTTTCGGCTAATATTTTATCTACTAGTAGCCTTACTCGTGATATGAACTGCAAAATAAATTTATTTCCTTCTTATTATGTGTTCAAGACCTGGAAACAAGGCTTACGATTGGCTGTGGTAGACAAAAAGGGGGGCTCTACTTGACGGATGGGTCCCTATCTGCTCTTTCTACAGTCTCTAGTTCCACCTCTGCTGCACTTTTTACCTTATTGTAGTAGCATTGTCGTCTTGGCATAGTTGTCAAAGCTAAGCGGCAAAGCGGTTTTTCAACTGCTTAATTGACGACCAATTTGCAAAGGAACTCTAAGGCCCAAAGTGACATAGAACCTATTTTTTGCTCCGGGGATGCTGTCCCCACACCCCCGCCGGCAACAGAATGTGAAGCATAAGCCATACTCAACATCAAGATCAATGAATCAGTAAATGCCTAGGCAAACGCTTTGACAACCATGGTTTGATGAGATGAACTTATGTTTGTGTTCTTTTTTTGAATTATTTTTCATAATTATGATTCTTGAATTTTTAAAAAAAATTACCGAACCGCTTTGGTCGCCTATGCTCTGCTTTGTCGCCTAATTGCCTAGGCGGGGCCCCAATCACTTTTGTCGCCTTTCCACTTTGACAACTATGCATATTTGCTACATTCCTTTACCTATTTTGTCCAAGTTATTTCCGGATCTGATTACAAAATGTAAGTTTAATGATTTTTATTGTGAGACATGTATTTTGGCCAAACAAACTAGGCATGTTTTCCCTATTTCAGATAATCGTAGTAAAATCCCTTTTTTAGTCATTCACTCTAAGTGTGGGGGTCCTTCTCGGACCGTGTCTTTATCTGGTCATAGATAGTTTGTCATCTTTATTAACTGTTGCACTAGGACCACATGGGTTTACTTCACCAAAAAAGTGACGTTTTCTCGTGTTTTCAAAATTTTTATAATATGATTAGGACTCAGTTTGGATAGACAATCAAAATCCTTCGTACGGATAAAGGAACTGAGTACTTGGGTGGAGCATTCCCTTCCTACTTAGCAAACCATGGCATCATAAACCAGACTAGTTGCGTCAATACTCCACCTCAAAATGGGGTTACGCAAGAATACATCTACTCAAGGTAGCCCGTTCCCTCATGTTTACTATGAATGTCCCTCCTCAGTTTGGGGTGACACCATTCTTACTTGTGGCATATCTAATTAACCGAATGCTTCCCAAGACTTAGAACAACGCTGTCCCTTTGAGGTTTTTTTAGGGACAGCAGCCTTTACAATGTCATTTGAGGTTTTTGGATGTTGCTTTTGTCCGGAACCACCATGTTCATGGAAAGTTAGATCCTCGTGGGTTAAAGTGCATTTTCTTGGGTTATCCTCCTATACAGAAGGGGTATAGGTGTTATCATCCTAGTTCTCGCATTTTTTTCGTCTCTATGGATGTTGTGTTCCAGGAATAGATTCTTTATTTTCCCCCTACCTCTTCAGGGGGAAAGAGTTTTAGTGAAGAGGTTCCAGTGTTGATTCCCCCCCTTTTGATATTTCTCTTGAGATTCCTGCAGATGATCCGCCTTTGGAAGATGGAGTGACCAGACAGGAAAAGCTAGTGGATGATATACAAGGGCAAACTAGACCTCTGAAAACCTATCAAAGAAAGCAACGAGTGACTCCTTCTAAACCAAGTCAGTTAAAAGCTTTGGTTCCTGGCCCTAAACAATCCGTTCCTCCAGGTGAGTTTGTCTTTGACCCTTTTTCTGATCCTATTTCGGACATACCAATTGCATTAAGAAAGCAGCCTCGAACGTGAACCAAATATCCTATTTCCAATTATGTTTTATATCAGTCCCTATCCCCAGAATTTCATAGTTTTATTTCCTCTTTGTCCTCTACTTCTATTCCTAAACTTGGCAGGAAGCATTATCTCACTCAAACTGGAAAGAAGCTATGGATGAAGAAATGCAAGCTCTAGAGAAAAACAAAACATGGGATTTGGTGACTTTGCCCACAGGAAAGTAGACTATTGGGTGCAAATGGGTGTTTGTGATCAAGCACAAGGCAAATGGGACTGTTGAAAGGTACAAGGCAAGATTGGTGGCCAAAAGCTTCACTCAGAATTATGGCGTTGACTACCAGGAGACATTTGCCACTGTTGCCAAGATGAACACAGTACGTACTATTATTTCATGTGCAATTAATAATGGGTGGAATTTACAACAGTTAGATGTAAAGAATGCCTTCTTTGCATGGAGAACTCCAAGAGGAGGTATATATGGATGTACCACCTGGGTATTCTATTCAAGGTCCGAAATATCGGACAGTGTGGCCATGTCGATGACTAGTGACACCACCAACACGGCGACATGTCGGTGACTTTTGGCAAGGGTGTCAATGAAAATTCGACCCTTGGTTTCGGGGGGTATTTAAGGTCGTTTTGGCTTGAATTTTGTTGTGTAGCCTAATTTGAGGCCAATAAATACACTAAGACCATTATTTTGGCCTAAAACATCACTTAAAATAAAGTTTTTGATTAGCACATGCCAGGCTATAAGAAGGCAAAACTGGAAGTTTGGAAAACTAATATAAACTAATGTAAACAGAACACAAATGATGAAGAGAAATACAGTTATGTTGAGTATGACTCATGCTTCACATTCTGTTGCCGACCGGGGAGGCCGCCCCGGCGAGGGTGTGGGGACAGCGCCCCTGGAGCTTGCAGAGGTCTTACGTCACTTTGGCAAAAATCGAATGAAAAATTAGTGAAAAGCTGAATGAAATTTTTTTAAATATGGCGAATTTGGCGATATATCGCCGAAAAATCAACTTTTTGCGATATATCACCGACATTTGGTATATGTCGTGTAGCTTGGGGGAGTCGTGTCGCCCCCCCCCCAAGTAACAAGGCGATATATCGCCGACACTTTGTTCCATGATTCTACTACTGAGACTTATGGGAAAGTGTGCAAGTTAAAGAGGGCTTTATACGAGTTGAAGCAATCTCCAAGAGCGTGGTTTGGAAGGTTCCATAAGGCAATGATATTTAATGGCTATAAGTAGAGCAATACAAACCACACTTTGTTTATTAAAAGAGATGGTTCTCACACTACTATACTTTTAGTATATGTTGATGATATTGTGATCACAGGCAGTAGTGAGGATGAGATTTCAGTATTGAAGACTTTTGGGAACCAAATTTGAGATCAAAGACATGGGAAAACTCAAATATTTCCTAGGTTTAGAGTTGGCATATTTTGCTAGCGGTATATCTCTATCTCAAAGAAAGTATACATTAGATCTTCTTAAGGAAACTGGGATGCTATGATGTAAGCCTACTAAGACTCCCATTGAGCCTAACCTACACTTGAAGGCAAAAGAAGGAGAACCAATTGACAAGATAAGGTATCAAAAATTAGTGTGAAAGTTGATCTATCCATCTCACACTAACCTGACATCACATTTGTAGTTAGTCTTGTTAGCCAGTATATGCATGATCCCTACTCCTCACACTTGGGGATGCAGTATATCAGATCTTGAAATACTTGAAGGCTACTCCAGGAAAAGGGATTTTAATTTCAACTCACGGACATTTGAAGATTGAGGCATATACAGATGTAGACTGGGCAGGACCTTCGACTTCTCGGGTATTTTATGTATGTGGGAGGTAACCTTGTGACTTGGAGAAGCAAAAAATAGGTTGTGGTTGCGAGGTCCAGTGTCGAGGCAGAGTTTAGGACGATTGCTCAAGGCATTTGTGAGGTACTATGGCTTAAAGGCCTGCTTCAGGATGTTGGAATAGATTTGGAGGTTCCTATACAGTTATACTCAGATAGTAAGTCAACGACCAGCATAGCTCACTACCCAATACAGCATGACAGGACTAAGCATGTGGAGATTGACAGACATTTAATCAAAGAGAAGGTTGAGGTTGGGTTAATCCATATCACCTTTGTTACTTCAAAAGAGCAACGGGTTGATGTGCTCACAAATAGCTTAAGTACAAAGGTATTCAATTACATTATGAGCAAGTTAGGCATGATAAATATCTATGCTCAAACTTAAGGGGGGAGTGCTGAAAACATGGACTGATTTTCTAATTAGAATAGGATTTTCTTTCCTAATAAGTCTAGAGTTAATTTTTTTTCTATTTGTTTTGCATTTCCTTTTCCTACTTAGTGTGGGACTTAACCATATTGTAACTATAAATACCCTATTGGGGGTCTATGAATCATATACTTTTCTGAGCAATTCTTCACATTACAACACAAACAAAAGACTAATGGTGTCAGTCAGAGAAGTGCATTAGTACTTCCTCGAAGTTTAGGGGTGTGACATTAATTTTGTCAAAGTACAGAGAAGAGTTAGCAATTCTCTTTAGAGAAGGAAAAATCTCTTTTGTGACACATCAAACGCATAAATGGTCATTGTTCCACTCCCTTGACATCTTCCTGCAAGTAAAAAGATTATGCCCCTATTGAAGGAAATTTGGGGGCACTTTGCTATGTTGGTTCTGACTTTGCTTGCCTTGTTGTGGCCGAGGCCTTTTCACTTCTTTGCCCATTTTGGATTGTATTTGATCGGGACAACTTTTGCATGCCCTTGCCTTTTCTGGCTGGGCCTTGTTTTTGGTTTGAATGGCCTCAACCCCAAACCTCCCCCCTTCTCCTTTCTATCCTCTAGTTAATGAATTGCTTTATTCACCCAGAAAAAGAAGAAAAAAAATGTTTAAATGCTTTTTGAGGGTGGGGGGACTTACGAATCACTCAAAATCATTGTCTTTGATCCCGTGATACCCATAACACGCAAATCAATATTCATTTCTTCTTTTAGGACTGCTGCCTGCCAACAGAATGTTTTAGAAGTATAATTAGTATCAAGTGAGAATCAATTTTAATCTACAAATTTAACTCAAATTTATTGTTCTAACTAGGGATTAATGTAGAGAAAGTCATAAATATTCATAAATTAAAAATGACAATGACATTGGAAAGAGAGAGGCAAAAATAAAAAGTAATTAGCTGGGCTGCATCATATGAAGTGCAGATAAACTGTGATATTAGTGTATTGACTTAGATTAAGAAAATTTGCCCAAAACAAAAAACAAAGTAATTGTACTGTCGAAGGCCTTATAGGATAGCACCCAGAAATAAAGAGAGATTCTGATCTAGATAGATAAGGAAATCAGAAAAAGAAGTGAACAGCAATATATAATAAATTACGAATCCAAGGAAGCCTCAGCTTTAAGGTTTCAGGAAAGAATTAAGAATTCAGAAAGATGAAGATGAAAAAGAAATAAGGAAAATCCAAGACAGGAAGTTACGAACTATGTGGCTGTTGCCATAAAGAACCTTCAGAAAAAAGATGAATAGTTAAAAAAACAAATAAAAAAAAGAAGCAACCAAATTCCTGGTGTTCAATATACAATCCTGCTCCAAACAAAATTCCAGGGTTCATAGCCATATCAACATCTTGTGACAACTCCCTTTATATAGTTATTTAAAAAGACATGAAAACTGAATGCCCACTAAAATGTCATTTTGCACCGACAGAAGTTGAAAGATATGTGACCTACTAATAGTAAGTTATTATTAAAAAAAGGAGGTACCAGCAATGTCAGGGTAAAGGTTGTATGCTAGTGTTGTGTGTCTTGATCATGGTTGTCAAGGCGATAGGGCAAGGCAAGGTGCTAGAGAGAAATGAAAACCAAGGCGACCCCAGATCATCATGACCCAAAAATGGGCCTAGGCGGACACTTTGACAACCATGTCTTGAATAATCTCCATTTTAATCCAAGGGCTGTCAGTTGACAACTATAAACCTTGTAACAGGGCCAGGTACTATAGAACACCAGAGCCAAGAGAGGAGAGATGCTGGAGAATGTAGAAGTTTAAGATAGGGACTGGAAGAATTGTTGAACTTGCCAGTCCCCCCCCCCCCCCCCCAATCCAGTGATGTCTTTATTTAAAATCTAAGTTAGAAAGCCCGATTCCTATTTCTAATAAGAACTACGAAAATAGGAATAAGAACTACGAACATAGAAAGAAATAGAGATAGTGATGAACCAAACAAACAAACCAAACCAAACATAACATAACCTATTTTAGAAACAGAAACAAAAAGAAACCAAAATCTTAGATGCTTCGCCTCAAGCTGGAGCATATAGATCTCACCAAGGGCCCAACTTTGAACAGTTCCTTCAAAATGCAAGTGCACACAGTGGCTCGGTAAACATATCATGAGTTTTTACCAAAAAATAAGGAACACATCATGAAGTTGATTGCTGAAGTTCATAATTTCCATCGACTTGCATCGTTTTTCAGAAGAGTCATTCAAAACTTCAATGCAGTCATGACACCTATTACCGAAGGTTTAAAGCAAGGCAAGGGCGAGATCAAATGGAAGAATCGTCCACGACATAATAGCACTTGGATTCATTTTGACAACCTCGAGAAAATCGATCCCGATGGGTATAAGCGTTACATATCATTCATCCATTCGTCGGAGACGAATGTTTTCAAGCCGGGGAGAGTTGATGCAAAATTAGCAACATATACAAGAAAGAGAAAAGTCCAATGGTCAAGCCCATCAAAGCCTAAGGATATGATCCAAAACAGCCCATGGCTTGCATGGGCTAGGACTATTGTAGTGGGATAAAATGAGCCCATGGTTTCATGGGCTTGGATTATTTTAGTGGGAGAATATCAGCCCACTATTTTGAACTAAGCCCAAGTCTAGCTTTGAAAAGTCAACAAAAGGAGCTAGTAGGTGGTGTTGGGTAGTAGTTGGGTGTTTCCATATTTGTTTTGACTAGTGGTGTTGGGTAATAGTTGGATGTTTTCATTAATGTTTGTAGTAGGTTGTGTTAACTAGTGGTTGAATGTTACCATTAATGTTTATGTCTCTTTTGAATACTATATAAAGAGACTTATGTAAGTGGTGAAGAAACAACTCATGAATTGAAATCAAATTGCTTGCTAGCATTCCTCCTCTTTGGAGAACCCTTGTGTTTGATCAAGGTAGGTTGGTGTTCGATCCAATCGATCCACCTTGCGGTGTGAAGCCCGGGTGTTACATGTTACACTGTTATTGTCACTTTCTTCATTATAGTTCTACCCCTATTTGAAGATCTATTCACAAGACCTATCTAAGAAAGTTGGTAAACATAGGTCGCTTTCTAGATGTGGCAGTGTAGTAGGTCGGTCCTATGGCGGTGGATGAAGTGCCCTTCCCGTTTTCTATTACTTACTTTTCTGCTTTCTATTTAGAATGTCGAGTACCGTCCTGGAAGGAAGCCTTCAATCTAACTAAACTAAAGGGGTAAGCCCGCGGAAGCTTTGGGGTTCAAGGGAAAACCTTGACCCACATAAGCTCGATCGTCATTAATAGCATTCTAGTTTCAGCCCTCTTTCCCATCTAAACTCTGTTTCACCTTAAGTCCATCAAATTTGAAACTGATTCCCTGTGAAAGGTCCTATTTGGCTACTATTTTGATCAATCAAATACAGTACTACATTACCAAGTCTATCACAATCTCCCTCCACCTTATCGGCTACTCACTCGGGACCCTCCTCATTTAAGTATCTTAATCTTCCCCTTATTCCTATCAGGCTCATTGCCCATCACTGCACTCCAATGCAAACTCCTTTCCTATGCTGGAAACTTTTTGCTAACTAAATTGGTCCTTCAGTCCTCGTGCTACTTATACCCCTCCCAAACCCACTATCGATGCCTTTGACATATCTCTTTAATGGCTTCCTTTTTAAAGGCAAAGAACTTCCCAAATTCCTTCACCTAATCAGGGGGCATTTATTTTTCAGCCTAAAACTGAAGAGAGGCCTTGGCCTTCGCATTTGCAGAATTGACTACTATAATATTGTTAGCCTCCTTAAGTTTATCAGGAAAATCTTCTCCAAACAAGTCTACATCTGGCTGCAGTGCTGCACTAGTTTATTCCAACCATAGCAAATCTAATTCACACTTCTCCTGCACCTAAACTAACATTTCCATCTAGCATGACCTCCAGCAACCCCTCAATGTTCTCTTCAATTGGGTACCCCAGCAATCTACTCCTCCAGAATCCAAAGAATGCCCCCCCCTGGCTTCAGAATAAACTACTTATGGCGGCTCCCTTCAGGCAATAGAAACTTCTCCACCACCTTAGCCTAGCATTGCACCCACCCTACATCCCCTGTTCCCATGGCATAAGCTAGTGTGGTTCAAAGCCACCCCTCACCAATCCTTAACCACATGGAGAACCTTGATCCTTTGTCTACCTACCATTCCTTCCTTCTCTATCACCATATACATGTTTCCCCCTATTGCACCCTTTGTTGGAATGGTGTCGAGGATGTCACCGACCTCTTTTCTCCTTGACTTTCACCAGTTCCATAGCCCTAGCCTCTCTTTGGCTCAGCAGAAGATGCCCCACCCCACTTTCTTTCAACCAAGAATGGCGCTGGCTGGCTCTATCCTTCTCAGGTTCATCAATTTGTAACACCATTAGCAAGTTGTCTTTTTGCCACAATTTCTCACACTTGGACGGAGCAGAATCTCAGAATATGGACTTCAAAACCTCCTTCTCTTACTTGATTTGGAAAGCCATTTCATTTTATGTCAGCTCTACTCTTGGTTCCACATAAGCCCTTCTGTGATCCTTTAGGAACAAACACATCATTGTTACCTAAGGACTGGATTCCTTCCCTTTTGAAGCCTAATCGGTGGGCTTTCCTGGTTTTCCTTCCCCACAACCCCCCCCCCCCTCTTTTCTCCTCCCTTGTCTATTCTCCCTCACTCCTCTCTTCAGGGTTTTGGTCATAAAATCTCTCTTGGCCTAAAAAACAAAGAATTGACAGATTCGACTCGCAAGTCAGCTCTCCCACACAAATCATGAAAGCCATTTTCATGTGGATGGTTCACCTTCAATGCATTCCTCTCAAGCTGTAATCTGCCAGTTACCTTCCAGAGTTCCAAGTTTTAGAATTAGTAATACCATTTGGCCATGGACTTATTTATTTTTATTTTTTTTAATGAATAAAAATTCATTAACAATGGAAAGACGGGGGAAATACAAAAAGAACCACTAATACTCAATATGTAGCAACAAGCCTTACAAAAAACCTAAAAGGGCGCACAAAGAGATGGAAGATACAAAACATTAGGCAATAATGGACCAAATACAAGGCCAAGAGGCCAAGCTCGATGAGCCAAACCTAGAAACCTCACGATTTCCTCTTCTTCTTGACTGCAAGGATGGCAGGTGGCAATGCATCAAACTAGAGGGGTTTCTTGTCATAGATGCTTCTGAAGTGAGTGGAGCAACATAGCAGGATTCGGATGTCGCAGTTGCATGGCCCAAGGGGGCTGGTTCAGCTGTTGTAGGATTGGCAAAGAAGTCAGAAGCCCTAATATCAGCAATCTCAGAAGAAGAGGTTGCAGCAGGTGCAAAATCCTCAACTTCATTGCAAGAAAGAGTTGACTTCAGAGGCTTCGCATCCATCAGCAGCAACAGCAGCAGGAGATTAACGCATAGCACAACAGAGGGGGTAGGGGGGGGAGGAGGGCTTGGGGCGGCTCTCAGCAAGGAGAGAAGAAGCAAGAAGAAATAAGATAGAGGAAGAGTAGCCAAAAGTCAGGGGGGGAAGAGAGGGACGGAGGGAGAAGGAAAAGACAAATAAAACAAGAGGGAAGAGAGAGATGGAACCAGAGAGAAAAGACTCATTCACACCAGGAAGAGGGGAGAAGAGAGGGTTTGAAGAGAGAGAGAGAGAGAGAGAGAGAAGGAGGGAGAATAAGAGAGCCAAAACAATAGAGAGAGGGAGAACAAGAGAGCCAAAACAATAGAGAGAGAGAGAGAGAGAGAGAGAGAACAAGAGAGCTAAAACAATAGAAAGAATGAGAGAGAGAGAATAGGCAGATGTCCCTTCACCCAGAGGGATTTGCTTGCTCCGGCTCCCAACTCCCATTCTCAGATAATAGAGAGAGACGAGAGAGAGGGGGGTGAGGGAAGGGAGAGAGAAGAGATGATAGAGAGGGAGAGAGACAGAATGGCGGAAAATAGATCTTCTCTTGGGGGCCATCTCAGGCAAATTAGATGGAGAAGGAAGAGAGAGAAGAGACGGTTGAGAGTGAAGAGAGGGAAGGGAGAGAGACAGAAAGGGGCAGAACAGTAGCACCTGCTCTGGCTCCCGGCCATCTCAGTTAAATTAGAGAGTGAAGGGAGAGAGTGATGGAGTGATGGACATCAGTGAGCAATTCTGAGTTTACCGGGCGACGCCGACATAGAAATCATCCCACGACAGCATCTATGTGGATGGATGATGAGTTCAGAGGTTATCAGATTGCTAGGATCCTATGGTTCGATGAGAAACACTGCTCATAGGCAGTTTGTCATGTTATTTTCCTAAGTCTTAGTGGGTTGGGTAGTAGTTTATTACTGAAATGTTTTAATTTCATGTTTGAGTCTTTATGGGCTGGGCCTAGAGTCTATTTTGGCTCAATTTTGAAATATTTTGGATTTAGGTTATATTTACAACATAAGTTGGGGTTATTTAGGGAATTAAACATGTAGGGTTGGGAGGGATCAATTTTTTTTTATTTAATCCTTGTATGGAATTCGTGGCAATGAATGAATGAATGAATGCAAAAATTAAAAGATTCTTCTCTCTTGTGCGACTCTCTTTCTTGGCGTGGATTTCTAGTAAGTTCTACTCCTCTTCTACCTTTCCTCTCTTACGTGGATCAATTTCCTCTCTTCTTCTTTTCTTTTCTTTGCATAATTGTTCTTTTCTCTCTTTCCTTTTTCCTTTTTATCGATTTTTTCTAACCCTCTTCTCTCAGTTTTCTTTTTTACTTTTTTTCTTCCTTCTTCCTCTTTCCCTGGCTATCCATCGAATTGTCTTTCTTCTCTATCGTACCTTCTTTTTTTTATTTCTTCTTTTCTTTCTCTCCTTCTCTTTTATCACCTCCAGTACAGCAGTCTTGCTGTGGTTCTCCATTCTAACCCTACTCTCCTTTCCTAGGATTCACCATTACTTCAAAAAAAAAAATTCCCTTATTTATGTTTCTAGATGTTTTCTAACCCCTGTTTTGCAGCCAGGATCAGCAAGTAACATTCTCTCTCCCTAAATGTTTCTCATTTAATCTTTGGCAGTAGTTTATTTTATAACAAAACTTCCGAAGACTCCCTTTACATTGTTAATTGCTGAATTTCCTTGTTAGAAATCTGATATTGATTAAGACAGCTCTATTTTCTTTAAGTTTCTTAATCCCCTTGCATTCAATATAGTGTTTTGGTGCTAAGATCCCCATCCCCTTGTTTCCCTATTGATTCTTGTTTAGTTGTGCTTATCAATTAGGCCTTATTGTGTTTCTTTCTCTACTTTAGATGTCTTATATGCATGATTAATCAGAATTCAAGTGCTGAAATTCCTTTTCTTTACTATCTGTCAAGAATAGGTGTTTCATGAGTCTAGTAGCCCACTTTGTAGGTCCCCTAGTTTCTAGGGTTTCTCCTACATCAGAGAGACAGAGAGACAGAATAAGCAGATCTCGTCTCCTCTCGGAGGGATTTTCTCGCTGTGCTTCCAACCATCTAAGGGAGATCTAAAGAGAGAAGGTGGAGATGTGGTGTGTGTGTGTGTGTGTGTGTGTGTGAGAGAGAGTGTGAGAGAGAGAGAGAGATCCCAAATGCCTATGCCTTTCCCCCCCCCCACCGCTGAGTTCACCACATCAACATGTCCGGTTCCTTGGATTTCTTTAACGTTTGCATAGTCCACAAATGCCGGATAGCAATCACACCACCATGGACTTGGTGATTTTGATGTTGTAACAAGAACTTAGTGTATTTCCATTCGTTCTAGAGAACAATCACTATGATTGGGAAAAAGAAGGTTGTCCAGTTGGCTTACATGAGGAGAGAATAGGAAACTGAGGCTCTATTTTATGCACTAAAGCTAGAAGACGAGGATGTCTAGAACGCTAACAGTAAAGTAACATGGAAAAAGTAGATTCTAAAATCAGGAGACCTAAAATGCAGTTTCAGTAGGATACTGGAACCTCCATAACATAGCATGCAAGGATAAGATGATCAAGTCAAGGATCCTGCTCCAATTCCAAGCAGCTGCCAGAAGAATCAGATGGAAAGAAACAGGGTGTTGCCATGAAGGAAATCCTTTTTGAATTAAAAAATGTTAAGCATTGCAAAATTAAATTTTTAAGCAAGATAAGCGAGGTAATTTGTAGTTATGAACTACTTACTGGCAGTAACTCTATTCAAACTTCCAATTTTCAAGGAAGCAATTTGCAAACCTTAAAGAAGCTTTCTGGGAAAAATTTTGAAAGCTGGCAGGCCTGATGATATTCCCGACTTTGATTAAGCTATTATAAAGGGCAAAATATGTTGGCTGCACACCTAAGTGTATGCAGATCTTTTTAAGTTTTAAAAAATCATTGTACAAGAGTTGGTAGTCCAGACAGAAGCTGCTACAGGAATCAAAATATAAAAATGAGATCTAGACTACACATTTACAGATCCAGACGCAGACAGACACATGAGATATGAATGATTCTTCAATTTCCTGAAAATACTGCAATGGTAATGATTCCATTCTCAAACCCCAAACCATAAAATATTAAGAAATGACACTGAAACCATGACTTTCATTTAGATTCCATGCCAAAGATGTTGTGCGTGCATCTGATACAGAACCGGACAGAAAACTTTGGGCATTACTAAAGTAACTTTGTACAGTTAGTAAGATATAGTACAATAAAATGAAGTCTTTCTGTTTCCTAAGACAAAGAATTGTCATGAGATAAAAGTAATAGCATGAAGGAAATGAGAAACTTGTTGCAGTAACCCTTTTTTATATTGGTGACATTGGTGTCTACCAAGTTAGAGTACAATAAGCACATCAATAGGAAAAGGATTAAACATATAATGGTATGAAGATGACAAGAATATTTTAAGGAGAATCCTTCTGATAATGCACCTGATCCCTTAGCTGGTCAAGTAATGTGCTACCAATCAGCCCTGATCCAACAATACCCATAGCAATTGTGGTTTTGGACAAGTAAAACCTGGAGTGGACAGCTCTTAAAGCCTTTATGCAATCTTCTCGCTTTAGTACCACAGTAATATTGTACTCTGAGCAACCCTGAGCTATTGCACGGACGTTTATATTAGCCTGCAGATTACAATAGTACAAAAATTCCATATAAATGATGAACAAAGCAAAAAGAATCACCATCATAATGCAGCAGAGCTAGAAACTGGGTCAAATGAAAGAAAGTGTCCAAGATCAAGAACTGAACCCAGCCTGGATGAGACAATTCATTACACACTTAAACAGGTGAATCATCTAACAGACTATCAGATTATCTACATGACAAGATTTAGAAAGTAAAATACCTTTGCTAGTGCACTGAAAACAGAGGCGCTAACTCCAGGAGTGCTTGCCATTTTTTGGCCAACTGTTGCCAAAATGCTACAGTTTGGAACAACTTCAACCTGGAGGAAAAAAATAATAGTTAGAGAGAGAGAGAGAGGACTAGAATTACAGAGAAAGACCACAGGTTTTCCACCAATAAGATGAAACAATCCAGCAAATGATTCTGGACAGATTCTAGAGTTTGGTTCAACTCAGACTGATGTTTTATCAGGTTCAGATGGGGATGGCAATGCGGATTTTGAATGCCTCATATAACTGGAAATAGATTCTCAAAGATGAAGACCTAGAACGTCCTAGAACTAGAGCTTGTTGAGAAAGTAGCGTTGAAAATGAGCACCCTTTCTCTATGGGAATTAAGGAAGTTTAAAGCGATAGCGAAGGCCGCAGGAGACTAGTACGGAAGAATACAAGTTAATAGCTTAGTGTTTATTAATACAAATGTCAGAATAATACAACAGACGTCCTAGAACAATAGAAAAATATTTGAGGGAAACTCAAGTTTCGACTAGGTGAAAATGGGAAACCTAGGTGGGAAACTAGGAAATTTCGAGGAAACTTAGGACTTTTTCGTTCAAGTTTCAACTTCAAGTTTCGACAGGTTTTAGGGAGTATTTTAGGGTGGGACTCTGCATTTAAACTAATTAGAGTATAAAGAACACATTGGCATATGCATTTTGTTAAAAAATCAATGTAGATATTCTATCTGAAATCGAATTGCACAACAAAGCATTGACAACCAAAAGGGCGCAAACTAAACTATGGACCACCAAAAAGCTTAATCACAATACATGTGAATTTTATCATTTCATCTTCTTCTATACCTGACCATTTCATGCAAGGTTCAAGATTTTGGTTTCAACCAAAAACACACATCTTTTAGCTGAGGATAGTCAAGTGACAATATTGTAGTATGAAAATTTCAAGTATTTCTATTCATATTGAAACTTTCAGATTGAGGTCAGATTTGGCACACCATCCTTCAGAGTTGATCATACCTAGAATCTTATACAATCTAGACAATCATGAAAGTTGAACACCCACACGAGCTTCTCCAACAACCATATACAATCACCATTACAGATTTGGAATCTAAGTTGGGGGAGAATCTTGAGGGAAGCAGCCACATACTCTTCCAAGGACTCAAAAATTCAAAGAGTGACTCTGAGAGGAATCTCAAAGACCCAACTTGACTCAGTCAAGAAGGCCAAAGGCTGCTTCCCACTCTAGGGAATCTCCTAGCCACTTCTTAGGCTGCGTTTGTTTGCTGGAATAAAGGTGGGGTGGGAAAAAAGGGGTGGGAAAATTCTTGAAAAAAGTGTAGATTTTTCACTTTTCCCTGAAATCCCAAAATGGTAGATTGTTTGGTTGCATGGGGTGGGAAAGTGAGAGACAAGCTTCCTTGAATCAAGGAAGCTTGTCTGGTGATGTGGCAGCCCAACTTTCCCACCCCAACCCATTTTAAAACCCCACATATTTGGTGGGACTTTGTGGGAAAGTTGGGAAAAGTAAAAAATGGGACCCACCACTATCACTTTTCCACAACCCTTCCCTTTCCTTTCCTTCTCCCTCACCCCACTACACATGGGACCCACATTTTTTTTTTTCCCACCCCACCTTTGCAAACAAACACAGCCTTAGAGATAAGATGTCTTTTGTTGTGCACATGTTCCAAATCAAAGAGGGCCAGCACATAGTTTTGCACACAAACTCCCACTTAACCAAGTGGATCATATTACCATTTCCTAGGTTCTACAGAAATTCCACTGCACTCTCCAGTTTCTTGCATACCATTTTTAGGGCCTTATAAATGGAGAGGTAGCAAAAACACAGTCACAATGTCATATCCAGCATGAAAAGTTTTGTCATTGAATTAGGCTCTAAAGTTTGACAGAGGCCAACACAATCTTGCTCTATCTACCAAACAGCCAGAATTGGCACACCATCATTCCACATGTCACAAAAGGAGTCTAGCAGAGCAACCCAAAAAAAAAAAACCATGATGAGGTTTGGATGAAGAGACAATACAGGAAACCAGAATCACAGTGAAACAGTTCTAATAGTAGACAGAAAATTGGATGGACTAGACATCACAGCCAATGAGGTTTGGATGAAGAGACAACACAGGAAACCAGAATCACAGTGAAACAGTTCTAATAGTAGACAGAAAATGGACGGACTAGATATCACAGTTCCTACAAAGGGTGTCCTATTAGGTAGGCTACAAACTAAAAAGGCCAATGAGTGTTTGCCTAGGCATAAGCAAGTGTATGTCTTGGTTTCTGGCATAAATAAGTGTATGTATGCTACCCAGAAAACCGAGACCACCAAAATTTCAACCAGCATGGTGCAGTCCTCTCACTTTCATATGTGATACCATCTCGGTTTTCCAATAAGCCAAGATATTTCTGAGATCTTGGCATTACAAGCATGTTCATAATTACTGGAACGAATAACCAAATGAAAGACCAAGGAACTAAAGCAAGTGTGATAAGCGGACACAAAAGCAAGCATAAGATTGTCATCACACAAAACATGTAAATGATTGAGTGGTCATATCTTTTCCCAAACTGATTTTTCACCTTAGAAAGTCGCCCAGCATCCAATGCTTGGTGAAATCTCGACTGCAAAGCCTCTGCAACAGCTTTCACTTCCTTCTCAGGCACAGCAAAGCATACAGAATGCTCACTACTTGCCTGCATTGGACCGAGACACCTATATTCAGAGGTGAATAATTCATAGCAGAGAACTTCAAATCAGAGGGTTTAAGTACCTGAGATATCATGACAACATTAGCGCCCACATCTTTCACAGTACCAAAAATGGCACTAGCCGTGCCAGGAACACCAGCCATTCCAGTTCTGCTTACAGGTAATTTGAGACTCAAAAGTTATATAACAAAAGATAGTTCCAATTAGTTAAAAAAGTATGCAGTTATAATCTTGAAATATGGCTCACCCCTCAACATTTACAAGGGCCACATTATCTATTGTAGCAAACCCTTTGACAAGTGACTCCATCCTCTGCCCATCTTCATCTTCATTACAAGCAGGCCTGCAGATTACTGTACCAGGAGAGGAGAGATTGAATATATTCCTTATTACGATTGGAATGTCCTCACGCATCACTGGGATGATAGTCCGGGGATGTAAAACATTAGCCCCAAAATATGACTGCATAAAAAGGAAGAAAGTTGTGATTCGAGAACTGCAATATACAAGCCCTAGCAATTTGAGGTACAATTGGTAAAGGAAGTCAAGTTTACCATTTCCCATGCCTCTTGATAGGACAAAGTTCTCAATATGACAGCCTCACTAACTGCAGACAAGAAATACATGTTAGTCTCTAAAACTCAGATCATGGATCCTTCACAAATATCCAGAAAATTATATTAAACTTATCTAACTTAATCCAGAAACAGAATACAGGGATGACCAATGAATCTGAAACAGAACAAACATAAAGGCTAGTTCAAACCTTTCCTGGGGTCAGCACTATATACACCATCAACATCTGTCCAGATTGTGACTTGACGAGCCCTCAATAGAGAACCCATTATAGCTGCAGAGAAGTCACTCCCATCTCTCTTCAAAGTTGTAGGGATATTTTGGGGTGTGCTGGCTATGAAGCCTGTAGCAATGATTGTCTTTGACGGATTTTCAGAGAACCATTTCTCAAGTCTTCTCCCAGATTCTGAAAGATCAGGGTCAACTTGGTTGGAGTTGGTAGGATTTACAATAAGAACGTCCCTTGTATCCATCCAATTGCAATCCATTCCATACTGTATCAAAAGAGTAAATTCAGAGAGCTTCACCGGAAAAGGGGGAGGACTATAAACAATTATTTACATCAAATACTCTAGATAATTATCCAAAAAAAATGCTCTAGAAAATAAAGGTAATAACCAACCACTGCACCTTACTAACTAGCAATGACAACAGATGAGCAGACCATAACTCTCCATGACCTACAACGAAATCTGAAAAAGACTCTGTTGCATGACCAGCTGCATAACTAAGCATGTCAGTAACTTGAGTGAACTAACGGTTACCATTTAGAAGTACAGAAAACAAATTATAAATGAAGTTCAATTAGATTGTGAACCTTTTCCATTTAGATTCTAAACCGATGAAAATGTCTAATATAGTGAAAATGGAGATATGATTAATAACCAACAACCAAGAAACACTTGAGATGATTTGGTGCAACAAGATACATGAAAACAAAAAAGCTATACAACTGTCTGATGCCCTGAATCAGGGCTGGAGCACTCAAAAGGAAAATGAACAGAAGACCACAGCCAATCTTAGGAAATACTTCAAAATCCATCTACACTGAAACTTAGCTAGAATAAAGGACTCTTCTAAGGTATCCAGTAAAAGTAAAGTGAAAAAGTAATTCCACACTTGTCCTCAGCAGGACATGCATCCAAAAAGGATAGCAACATTTCTCATCCAACAATTACTTAAACCAAACCTAGCCTCCAAATCTTCCTAGTCAAGGACATTTGCAGTATATCCATGCAACCTACTGAGATTCAAGGGTCATATTTTCTTCCCCTGTTATCTTTTATTTCTTATTCGAGATGTGGTTTGAGAACTCGATACCTCGTTGTCAGAAAGGCAAAAGAAGAAGAAGGCGAGAATCAGAAAGTTGAAAAACTGAACCAAATCTTGGTCGAATCAAGGTCTAGGTCCAACAGTGATATCAAAATCTCAGATCTCGACCATATCTTGGCAAAATCTTGACTATCTCACCCATCTCTTCTTCTGGTTGTCCAGAATACATTGCTTTGCCCAACTTTTTGCCAGTAAATTCACCAGAACATGTCATTTACAGCATCAACAACAGTTCTACAATATCTACTACAAGGATTCCAGTGAGTTCTTCCAAATCTTTAAGGAAGGTGAGATTTCATCCCAAATAATTTTATTTTTCAAAGTGTTCTATACTTGTTTTATGAATGTTAATAAAAAAAAATGTTAGATAAGTTGGTCAGACCTACATTTTGATAAAGACAAGGATTTTTCCCATTTTGATGAAAACAAGGATTTTTTCCATTTTGATGAAACCAAGATTTTTCCCATTATTGATTTTCAAATTTTCTGAATTAAAAAATATTGTTTTATCAGAAACTTAAATTAAAAATAGAAATGTTTTGAAAATGATTATAATAAACGTTACACTCTATTGGAAGGCCTACAACCTCATGGAGATATTTTCCATCAATTATGCTATTTATTTTGAATTTTCAGATTCAATAATCTAATTTAGTTAGCCAAAAAAATATTTTTAATGATAGAAAATTATCTTCATTTTTATAAACGATTCCTAGGTTATGTAGTCTTTTTAAGAATACAATTATGTAAAATTAACCATGATACGCTATGTTCTTGGAACAAAGTGTGCATATCATGTTTCAAATAATTACAAACAAATGTTTTTAATTAACCAAAAAATCTAATCATTAGCTTACTTTTTTTAATGTTTTAATATGTTAATGTATTAGTCTAATACCTAAGAGTTAAATAATTAATGTATGTGAATGCTTTTGTAAATCTATTTGATGGACCACAGCTGCAGCCTGAGGTCAAGGCATAAAAACCACCTCTCAGCAAAAATTGCTAGGCTAAAGCTACCGAAGAAAGCCTCCTTAGAATCTGCTTGTGCAGAAGCCTTTGGCACCAAGTTCATTCTATTCTTTTTGAATGTGTTGTATAAACTCTGACTCTGATTATATATGTCTATACACACAAGTGTTTGATGATATGTACTTATATATCATTGTAAATGGCAGACTGTGGAGGCAGTGAGATTGCATGCAAACATGGAGAAGCCAAAGTGTCTTTCGTGGGAAGTGGGAACGTGCTAAATTGTGGGGGTGCAACTAGGTTGAAGCAACAATTGGTGGGAGATTACATAGATATGGTCAAAGTCAAGTGGGGGAGTCCTGTGAAGAGTAATATGCATTGGTAAACCACTTGAAAGGAGGAAGAGTGAAGAAGGCACAGAGAGAAGACAACAAAGGAGTTTGATGAAGTTGTGTTACAAAAGGCAGCCTATAGAGGAGGAGAAGGGGGATGACAGTAAGATTAGAATTAAAAGAAGTCTTAGGGTAGACTGCCAGACCAAGTAGAGAAGCTTACAACAAAAGCAGCGTGGAAGTCGATAGTCATTGTATTTTGATAATACGAGGCAGAGTGAATAAGCTAGAGGAGTGGGAGCATCTGACTCGTTGCCCCTATATTTGAGCAAGGAGGTAAGAGAAGGAGAAAGACTAAACATGCAGAAGGCCCCACCTACATGAGAGTACAAACTGCAGATCTAGTACTTTGACAAGAACCCACTACCTTCAGGCAACAAGAATACTACCAAGTACCAACCATCCCTCAAAAGTTTGGCAGTAAAGAAGATAAAGAAATGGATGCCATAAACAAGTTCATGTTCTTCAATAACATCCCCTAATGTACCCCAGGTGATGTAACCAGCCAGAGGCAGCCCAGGAGAGCCCGAAAGAAGGCCCAAGCCCACTAGCAGCTTGCGGCACTACAAGAGGGGCAATGCAGGGGTATGTTGGTCATTGTCACCTATAATTCGAGCCCAATTTAGTTGGCATAATTCCAGGTAATTTGTGGAGTTCTAACTACTTTCATTTTGTTATTTGGAGCCCTAGTATGGGAATAACTTAAGAGTACTACTTTGTGTAGAAGTCCTTTAATTATTTAATGGTGGATTCCTAAGTTGTTAATTAGGAATCTTAGTTAGAAGTTAAATGGGTTTTTCTTCAAGAGTTCAAGAAGGAGCCACAGTAGTAGTTATGAAGTCATGGTTGTAATTCAATTCAGTTTTAACAAATGAAATTATGAAAGTTGCAGCCAGGAAGTGCACAAGTGTGCTTCAGGGCTGAGAATCCATGCAGCACGCAGTGAAGTGTCCTCCACTCCAAGATTCTGAACAGAAGCCTTTACCCATGAGTAAGTCTCATTCTAGCCCCCCTCACCTTCATTCCCCCACTCCCAGCTTTCAAATTCTTTCCCCAAACCAAGCAGCACCCTCCTAACCCTAAAAACTCCATCGCAGTCTTTCTTTTATTCAATTGCAGAACTCTGCATTCAAGTAATTCTTCAACCTGCACAGAATCCAAGAAAGAAAAAAAGAACAGAAACGAAAAGAGAAGAAAGTAAGAAAAAAGAAAAGCAGAGAGAGAGAGACAGACAGACAGACACAGAGAGAAAGAGAGAGAGAGGAAGATCAAGAAAGATTCAAGAACTCACCCCAACCCCTTCCTAGTTCAACCGCAAGACCCAAATAATGTAAACTGGGTCAAGGGTTAGGGGTAATTAGGTAAATTCCCTAGACTTAGGGTTAGCCCAGGAAAGTTCCAGCGAAAGGGGACAAGCAGAGTAGGTGTTTATGGGACATTCTAAGGCTTAAAGTACTGCTGTTCTGGGAGTTTCAGATCTGCAACTGTCTGGGGATTTTTGAAAATTCTGCAGAAACCTTATGAAGAAGATGACTTGCCGAAAATTCTGGATAAGGTAAAATAGGGCTAGCAGTCAAAATTCGATGAAGGAGATCATGTCTTCCTCACCCGCTTGCTTGGCCATCTGGATTTATTTAAAAAAGATGGATTACCAAAAAAGTTATATTTATAAAAAGAATAACGAAAGACCTTGCAAAAGTAAATTCAATTCGATTATTTCGATTAAAGGAAGTAAATAAATCGAGTGAAGTAGGGAGGGCCTCCTTCCCCACCATTCCAACCTATTATTGATAGGGATTTGACTGAGCAAATGGTGCAAACAAAGGCAAGAAGCAAGTTTTTTATGGATCGATCAAATTGGAAAAACATTGGAGGTGGTAAGGTGTATTGCAGGAGGGAGAAGAGAAGGGGAGGGCCACAGTGGTTAGAGGGGGGGTAGGGTTTGGGCTGAACTGCAGGGAAAGGAGGGGGGATGTTTGCGAGGGGCCGACGGCTAAGGGAGGTGGGGAGGGGTTAGGGACCTCTGTACTTACTTGTAACTGAGAGAGCTTGCAGGAACTTGTAGTTGTAGGGTTGAAGAAGCAGATGAGATATTGAATTGAAGAAGCAAGTGCATACAACCCAGCCGCACATCACCCAAAGGCTCCCACGACTTTTCTTAAGCCAAAACTCAAATCAATCTTCATTCAATCAAAACTTTCCACTACATCAAACAACTAGGCCATTTATAGCCTTGAAACTCCAAATTGACTTCAATAAGGACTCCCTAACTAATAGGGATCCTAATTCCTAAACTTGACCCTTAGTTAACAAGTACTTACTAAAATAGGACTAAGCAGAATAAAACCAACTTAAAACCAGCTTTAAGATAAAGTCCCTTAAGATAAGGAACTCTATCCTAACCAACTAACAACCAAACAACTCAATACTTACCAAACTAGGACTCCAGATAAAATAAAAGAAAACAAAATTAAACTCCAGAATTTTAGCTGGACTTGACCCAACTATATAAGGCTTGAACCAGGGGCGGAAGATGACCAATTTGCCACTGGTCTGGTTTGGCTCCCCAGGTTTGGCCCCCCTTGGCCCTCTATTGACCCTTCTGGGACTGTATGGGGCTGGTTACATCCCCAAATCCCTGTACCCTCTTGCCACAGAATCCCCACCCCTACCTATTCCTCCTCAAGCTACTTACCAGAGACCCCAATCATTCCCACCTCATCCTAGGGTATTATTGGGTATCCCTAAACCCTAAAATTATCCAAAATCCATCCCATCTTGTTGATTTTTAAAACCCTAAACCTTCACAAACCCATCCATAGCCAAACCTTTCCCAAATCCATTCCCCGAGGGCTACCCAAATTTGAAATAGATTTCCTGCAGAGTGTTTAGTTATTAGCTGGCTCAGCTTGAGAGGATCCTAAAGACTGACCCAAACCCTAGTTACATCACTAAGGGGTCTTTTACTAGGCTATGTTTGATGCAGCTGAGAAGGTTGGTCCAAGATCAAAAGGACCCACACTGTGGGAGTCAATAAATGTGTACCTGCCCAAGAAAAGGAGTTGGAAGTGTAGATGAGACACTAAAGTCATGGAGGGAGGCATATGGGGTGACCAATTTGGGTGATGGAAGGATTTGACTTACTAGGCAGTCTATCATAAACTTTTACAGTTTTTTTAAGTCTTTGGATGCATCTGAGGAGGTAAAGGATGCATATTTCTTTTCAAAAAGTTAAGGAAGGTAGTGACAGAGATCAGGGCAAGCCATGTTATCCAAGTTGTTAAGAATAACAATTCAAATCACAAGAAAGCTAGGGAGGCGTTGATGATAAGAAGAGTGGCAGGGTCATTCTTATGCACACCTTGTGTTGCACACTTTATTGACCTACTGTTGAAGGACATAGGGAATCCATGTCTAGTGTGGTCCAAAAAGCAAGGTAATTGACCACATTAGTATACAACCATGGGTATGCCTTGCAACCTTGGAGGAGAAAGTGTAGTGAGGATCTAGTGAAGCCTGGTGTCACAAGATTTGCCACCAATTATATTGCAGTGAAGAACTTCCAATCAAAAGTGGTGGGTCTACAACTGATGTTTGCCAGTAAATACTGGTCTAGGTGGTTGAATCAAACACAGTTGAAGGGAGAACAGCCCAACAAATCAATGCCAATAAATATTTTTTGGCGGGATTTGAAGTAGTAAGTAAACTAGAGCCAATTGTGGCTGTTCTAAGGATGGTAAACACTAAAAAGAAGCCTACCTTGGCCCATATATATGCTGCCCTTGAAAAGATGAAGGAGATGGTAATCGTTGATGCCCCTAAAAGTGCCAATTTGATTGAAGATAGGAGAAGCACTTAACCCATCTTTATATGAAGCCGGTTTGTTTCATACTTCAGAATTTTGATTACATTTGCATATCCTAAATAACTAAGTCATTGACCAAATTCATATTTCTCATCACCAGCTTACTACTTGAACCCAAAGTATCACTGCAAGTATAAACTTATACACGATACCGATTGACGAATTTCATTCCCAAAGTCATTGGAAAGTTAGAGCCAAACTCAGATACGAGGTCAGATGCTAATTTAAAGGTGAGAACTAGCAAAGAGCTTATTTCTTACTACTGATTAGTACCATAATCAGTACCATCAAGGCTTTAAGTTCAACTTGTACTAACTTGAAAGTCGAAACATGGGTCTACAACTCTACAGATTTAAAAGTTCAGGGATTCTACGAAGAGTTTTGGTAAAGCAATTGCAGTTTCAGCTGGGACAAGAGAGATCCCAGTAAGTATCTTTAAATCAATACAAGTAAAGAACCAACTACTTGACTATTCAGTAGTCATACATCTAACCATGGACTTTAAGACCTTAATTTATTTTTACATTTCGTTATGCAATTGATTGGATGGTATTGTATGGCACAAGCACACCAAATCTGAGAAGGATAGCCCTTCAGATGTTATCACAGACACATTCATCCTTTGGTTGCGAGCAAAACTGGAGCACAACCTCTTTAGTTCACAGTAGGACATGCAACAGGTTGGAGAGCAAGACACTAAAGTAATTGGTGTATATGCATTTATATACGAGATTAAGGCTGAAGTACGTACATGAAGATATGGAAGATACCTCTTCTTACGAACCAGAAGTGTTGGCTAATATTTTCTGCAAGATTCAAATGAAGAGGAGGATGTGCCATATCAGTTGGTGAACGATCAAGGTCACCAGTGATGGGTTAAACTGAGGGGACGCTTGATCCTATAATTGTTAGTGCCACGGACCCACTTGACATGGAAGCACACTCATTATCAGAAGAGGGTATGGCACATACACAACCAGCTGTCCCATTTGAGGATCCACTTGGCCAACCTACTATTGCTGAAGTTCAAGATGTTGAAGTTCAAATGATGGTGATGATGACGTCGATTATAGGGCCAAATGCAGTGATGGTGATGGTGGTGGTGAATGACTCGGAGATGACTCGGGTGATGATTGATGGTCGGGGCCCAGTGTAGAGAGCCAATAGAGTCAAAGTCAACGAGGGAAGGAACCAATCAAATTCACATGTGAATCGCAGTTTACACATGCTACAAAAGCCCAGGACCACAATGCCCTCGCTACTAACAAGAGGTGAAATTGTGACCTGCATTTATAAGGGGAGCCTAGTGATATGTGCATGCACAGTAGAAAAGCATGGGAATATGAGCATCGACAGTACTTAGTCAATGCCATCAACTTGGCAATCAGCTTATGGGCATTATGACTATCCTTGTAGCAAGCAAAGTGTTGAATCTGATTATAACAAGGTTGTCAAGGCGATCAAAGCGATTGGGGCTCCGCCTTGGCGATTAGGCGACAAAGCGGCACCTAGGCGGCAATAAGGCGACCAAAGCGGTTGGGTCAAAAATTTTCAATACAACAACTTTTAAACTGCTTTTTAGTACAACTACTTTCTATAATAAGCTAAAAAACATTCAATAGTCACATTCATCCAAAAAGAAAGCATTCAAGAATCATAATTATGAAAAATTATCCAAAAAAAAGAACACAAACATAAGTTCATCTCATCAAGCATACTAACAGGGCGAACATGATAAATTAATAGATCTCATTATTCCGATTTCCAAGTCATTAATGATTCATTGATTCTCGATGTTGAGTATGGCTCATGCTTCACATTATGTTGCCGACAAGCACGTGGTCCAGGGAGGCTGCCTCGACAGGGGTGTGGGGGTAGCGCGCCCTTGGAGCTTGTAGAGGCCATATGTCACTTTGGGCCTCAGTCCTTTGCAATTTGGGACTTGATTCTGAAATGACTAAGCTATTAAATTATATATGGTTTTGTAGAATAAATTTTGATTTTTAAAAAAAAAATTACAAAAAAAAGTTACGTACAAAATGTCAAAAAAGCGTCTGCTTTAGCGTCTAGGCGGTAATAAGGCACACACAGCGACAAAGCGGTAGCGCTTAGGCGAAAAAGCGACAAAAAAACAGCATGTCAATTAAGCGGTTGAAAAACCACTTTGCCGCCTAGGGAACGCTTTGACAACAATAGATTATAATATCTACTCTTAGAAGAGAAGACACCAGTATCTTATGGGTCTACCAGTGGCTATGGAGAACTTGGACCTCAATATGAAGCCAAACCCATTCCAAGCCAGTATTACTACAAGTGTATAGGAGGTTTATTGAGTCACTACCTCGAAAAGCCATACCCACCCCTTCAAAACCATGGCTCAAAATTTGGCTTCATGACCATTGAAGGTTACCCTTGGTCATTGTTCCTTCAGCAAGCTGATCATAACACATATTTGAGAATGTGAACACATATGAGAGGTACTACGGTCTTCAACAATATGATGACATGGACAACCTAAATGGCGCAAACATAAAACTAGATGTTCCAAAATGCCAAGTGATGCACTCACTACTCACCACTTCTCCATATTACAGCTTGAAGTTTGAACTTTGAATTTTGAACACAAAAGCTGACAATTTGTATTTGTTTAATATACTACAAATATCCTAAGCTTTTCACTTTGACATTGAACGCCGTTTGTCAAGGCAACAAAGCAAGTCAAGGTAATAGAGGGCAACAAAAACGAAGGTGACACCAAGTAGCCTTGACTTAAAATGGGCCTAGGCGCCTAGACAGCTGCAAGGCGGGCCTAGGCGGACGTTTTGAGAACCATGCATTGAATGTGATGTTTTATAACTAATTTTTATAGCTTCCTAATCCTACACGATGGAAAATGACGACATTGCATGGAAACACAAAGTCCCGATGGATGCAAGTAAAGAAAAGACAATGTGTAAGTATTGTGGTAGAGTCATTGGTGGAGTAAAACAAGGTTGAAACAACACTTGGTTAAGGTTTATGCAAATACACCCAAGTGCCACAAGTCCCTGATGCATGAGAAGCTATAGCGCAACACATGTATTATTTGGACTAGGCTAAAACCGAGGAGGTAGAGGAGATGTAAGACCTGGTGGAGATGGTAAAGGAGGCAAAGCTGGTAGAGCCGGTACTAGTGCTGGTGCTGTTGTCAAGGAGCAGGAGCTGGTGGAGCTGCTTAATGACTCTAGTCTTTTTTTTTTTTTAGATGAATAAATGTGCCTCTAGTCTTATACTCTCATATAGTAACCTATAACTCAAACTACTATGGTATGTGAACCTTGTAATCTGAACACTGAGGATGAATAAGTAAATGATCTGTGTACGATAGGATTTAAAGTGTGCACCTTCACTTCTTCAACATAGTGATTCAAACTTGGGGGTCAAAATGGAACTCTTTACAAGTGTTTTTTCATCAAATTGAAGCTACAATTGTTTTTTAAAAGCCTAAAATACTCTAGATAGCAAATCCCAACCAACGATCGAAATCCTAGTTTCGAGGCAGGTTTCAACTAGGCCAGAAACTGAGATATGTGGGTTTCAACAAACTTCCTGTCGAAACTTGGAATTTTTCACTACAAGTTCTGACAGCAAGTTCCAGCCCTTTTTTGATGATTTTTTCACCTAATTTCCTGCTTACTTCTTATTTAAAGGATAATAAACACAATGGAACTGGCATTTTGCTTTAAAAAAAAAACAATGAGAAGTTACATTAAAGCATACTAGCACATGAGAGGTTCCAAGATAGAAACTTTGTAAAATTGAATAGCCCAAATCATAGATCATAGTCTTAGACAAAACATATATTAATCTCATAGCCATACAAGACCATTTAAGCCATCAACAAATCAAAATAGGGGAAGTTTGGAACAAACCTTGTAAAGATCTTCCAAAAGCCCCAAAGGAGGAGCAATGTGTGATGGAAGGCAAAGGAGTAACTAAAATTGGGTGAAAATGTGTTGAAAGCACAAAAAATCAGCAAAAAGGGGCTGGGGGTCAACTTTGCCTTGGCGAAAGCCACGAAACCAAATCTCGCAGGTTTAGATACACCATAGGTTTCATCTCAGTTTCCTATAAAACAGAGAGTTCAACCAAAATTTCGCACATTTTGGTTGAAACTTGTACCATGATCCCAACCCCAAAAGACCCTTGAAAGTCACCAAGTTGGGCCATTAATTTGGGAGGAAATTTTTCTCCTATATACAGCTAGCAAGTTGAACTTCTAATTTTCTATTTTAAAAGGCCTAAAATAGGCTTAATTTTTTTAACAGCAAAATGATTGGTGCGAGTGAGATCTTGAACCATGATTTGAGATGGTATAGTCCAATCTCCAATAGAAGGTTAGCAAGTTCAAAATCTATATTTTGTATATGATATGATGGACATACCCAGTATTCAAGGCTCTTGCCACTGCAGGACAGCCATTATGTACACAGCCCTTTGCTTCTGCAAAGAGAATATTTCCAGACCTGAACCCCAAGAAAACTAGGTCATAGTGGAGTAACCTTTGTCATTGCTCCAAGGCTTGCCCTCTCCATATACAGAGTATATTTGCTATAAAAATTATGCAAACCCTCAAGAAACCACTTTGTGTTAGAAATTGAGGGTTGAAAGAATTGGAATGAGGAAATATATATCTTCTAGCCAATCCTGATCAGAATCTTCCTGGATGCTTGGGTGGCCCATCCTATGCTCATCATCCTCATCTAAAAGACTAAAACTAACAAGAATCAGCCAATCATAACTGAACAAGCTCGTATCTGCTCCATCAATCCTTAAATCTCATAAATCTTTGAGAAAAAGAGCATATGGGTCATTCTCATGACAATTTTAAAATAAATTTTGATGCAGTATGGATGACTATAAATAGCCTCCCCACACCAGGATCATTATGCATAGCCGTGTAGGAGATTTCAACCAGGACCTAGGATTTGGTTGCTTGAGGTAATCCCCTAAATCTAAGTCACCCCAAGATCCTCTTCAATAGAATCAGCAGTCAATTAGGGTTTAGAATACCCTATGAGGCTATGATAGCAAGTAACTGGCTAGTTTATTGGTTATAGGGTTTAGAAAAGAGTAGACTTAGGTTTGGCTAGGATTTAGGAACTAGGGTTATGATATTCAACTCTAAACTCTTGCTGTAATTTTAAAATTCACAATTAAATTTCTTAAGAATTTAGGGTTTCTAGGGTTTGGATTAGGGCTAGGGTTAGGTCAAGTGTTCAATAGGTGGTGTAGAAGCCAACTCTAAAAGGGTTTAGGATTTGGTTAACAGAAAAATGAGTTTCAGGGTTTTGAAGATTTTAGGGTTAGGGTTCCTAATGAAGAAGATGAATTGAAGAATTTTTCTAGGGTTTTGAGGGAAGGGAGGGGTGTTACTTAGGGTCAAAGGTAGGGGATAGAAGGGAGGTAAGTCTCAGTCCAAAAGGTGTGGGTCTAGGTCAAAGGGGATGGGGAATCTATGGTTTAGAATGCTGCTGCAACTCTGGTTTTTAGTTTCAGGAAATTCCGGAAGTTGTCGCAATCTTTAGATGAACAAGAAGAAGAAAGAAAAGTGAGGGAAAGGGTCAGGAACTGATAACCTAGGGTAGCGAGGGTAGGAGATTAAGGTTGAGCCCTTGGGGAAGGGAAATAGGGGATGCTACACAGTAAGGGAAGGGGGAGGGAATGTTTCTTGATGCAGAAGGGGCTGTAATGGCAGAAACTAGGGTTGGGAGGGGCTGGGGAAGTCTATGAATGAAAGGGATGAGAAGGGAGAACCTGGTTTTGGGGAGGGGTGTTTTCCTCACTTGAAGGATGCTAGTAGGCAAGGTCTTCTCACAAATTCTGCAGAATTTCTTCACTCTAGGCTGCCACAAGTGCCCCTTGAGGAAACCCATTACGACAGCAATATTCTCCCTCAAATCTCAATTTTATTTAATAATCATCAACTGAGCTTGACATTGTAGAGATGCTTATTTATAGCCTATTGAAGGAAATTAAGCTAGGACTACAACCTGCAATACAAATCAAACTAAAACTCCTACTTTGACTAAAAACCGTTTACTTATACAAGGATTCTATCATATCTCATTCTGGAATGATCCAAATTGGAATCTAAGAGTAGATATGGAATCCATGCAAGAAGTAGATTGAAAATGGGGAACTCCCTTAAACTTAGGAATCCCATCCTAACAAAGACTTTTCAACAACTCAACAAATAATGACTCAAACTCAAATATAGAACTAGACTTAAGGTCCCACAAATGTACCGAACCTAAAGAAACCTTAGGTTCACTCGATAAAAAGTGAAAAAGTACCAAAATACCCCTATACTTGGACGAGTTTGCCTGGGTTGCTGATAGGGCCATAGGACACTAGTAAGGCCACTTGGGCCCTCATTAGGTGGTCCTAGATATGGTTTACATCAGTAGGTAAGCATCAGGAGCCTTCCTACACCTGCATCAACATCATGCCCATAATTAGAATACCTTAATTCTCTAATTAGTCCTTAAATTAGCATTTCTTAAACTGTTCACATAAAATAGGTGAAGCATTTCTTAAACTATGAGACATTACCCAGCCATAATGTGATGTGTTTCCAATGCCAATAAAAATAACCCATCCAATTGATGCGAACCAAAAATCTAGGGTTTCAAGGATCGATGCAAGCCCTAAATCTAAGGCTCACTCTCGGGATCTTAATCAAGTGAACCAACAATAAAGTAGGGTTTAATAACCTTGAAATTAGATCTTCAAAGATATAAAGCAGATATTTAGGGCTTTGTACACCTTGTGATTGCAGGGTAAGAGCTGATTTGAAGGTTCTAGGGTTTTAGAATAGCCTAGCAAGGGTTCAGGTAGGGCTAGGACTTGGGGCTTCATGACGTTCACGACTAAACCATGCTGTAATTTTCACTTCAGAATTGAACTTTAAGTCTGTTTTGAAAATTAGGGTTTGGGGATGGGAAAGGCTGCAAATGGAAGGAGAAGAAAGTAGGGGGTAGGGCTTGGGGTGGGGGTGTCTTATACTTACTTGAACAATGCAAGGGAATTCAAAGGCTTCAAAATTCAGTAGAAATATCACACAGTAGCAGCCATAAGCTCCCTCTTAGGGAACCCATGACTCCTAGCATTGCTCCTTCAAATCTCAAATTTTAAATATTAATCATAATCTAAATTGTTAAAAGGTAGGGGGCTATTATTGCCTTACATTGAACTAACTCACACTAGGAATCAAACTTAGAAGATGGTTCTAATTAGGACTCTACTTGGACTAAATGCTCACATTCAAACAAGGATTCTATCATAACTCAACCTAAATGATCCAGATTGCAAATAAAAGTAGATCTAGGCTCCTTGTAAGAAGTGGACTCTAACTAAGAAAATCTCTCTCTACTTTGGACTCCTACCCTAGGACTCTTGAATAACTTTACAACCAAGGACTCAAATATAAAAGTAAAAATAAATATAAGATCCTACTAACATACTGGAACAAACCACCCAAAAAAAATCCTTCTCTAATTAAGACTCCTAATACTAGGACTCTTTCATAACTTAACAAGGACTAACTCAAATAAAAAAATTAAAAACAGACTTGGACTCCTAACGAAATTCCGAGTTGGGCTAAGATCAAATTGGGTTGGATTAGGGGTACCCGAAATGACCAAATGCCCCTAAACTGGCCGAAATTCGTTGTGTTGCTAGTCGGACCACAAGGTACTAGTAACCTCCCTGGGCCATCTTTGGGTGATCCTGAAGATCCGGTTCACATCACCAATGGTATTTAACATCCAGAAAACCACTAAATAAAATCTTCCCCAAGCCAAAATATCACATTTAGGAATAAAAAAATAAGAATTGAATTGATGTTTTCCCCTTCAGAAAACAATTAGCAGCACCTATTCTTCAATTACCTATTAAACCCAGCTTGACCGAAGACCTACAACCCTAGCCGCAACCCTTGAAGCCCATCTCCCTTAGCTACAAGCTCCCAAACCCCTAAAAACTCTGCTATCCATCAAATGCGTAGTCCTTTCCTCCTTGGTTTACATCAGTGGGCCCCAAAATCTTCGGAGTTCATGTTTCATTCTTTTGGATGTTTTGGGGTGCCAAGGCATTTTGGTCTTCATTCTAAAGCGAGGATTTCACCTGTATCTTTCTAAACTGTCTCTCAAGTCTCAACAGGTTAAGAAGGGAAGAAAACAATTCAGGGTTGCACTTTATTTCTTCAACTCATTGTGGAACCATCTCCACTCGGCTGTGAACGTAGCCTTTCAGTGAACCACATAAAATCTGGTCTTCTGCATCCGTTTTTTGTTATTTCAAAAGCTCATTATGTAGCTTTGCTAACACTTGGTGATTAATGGAGAGGCTGCTCACTAGTTTTAAAGAGGAAGACAGGGCCCAGACCAAGCCTCAACTAACAAAACAAAACAGGCAATTTTACTAAAAATTCTCTACTTTGTTCTTACCTCAAGGAGGAATTTATAAAATCACTAACAGCCTTACAAAGTAGAAATAAAATGGGAAAGACTTCCTTAAAAAAATACTAAACTCAGCATATCTCAATCACTCTATGCAGGGGGTAGCAAGACTCAACAAAGCTGCCAAAAGGGGGCCCGGGGGGGTTAGACTACTAAGACAACTCTAACTAACTTAAAAGACTTCTAACAAGTCAGCACACAAGCGAGGGGTCCTAAAGACCATAAAATTTACTGAAAACCTACGAAAGTAACCTACCTGTCTGTACAACTTAAGTTGGACCAAGATTACATCAAAATGAAACCCATTTGAACCAAATAACAATGTTTTTTCAAAGGTCGATTTTGGACCCCTAGATGAGGCCCATTATCATTAATTAGACTTTATATCTATAGGATTAAAGGCCCATAACTTATATCCAACCTAAGCTTATAAAAGAAAAAACAAGCCTAAATTGGAGCTTGATCTGGATCAGAGGAAGAGACAGAGACTCAGCCTGAGGATAGCACCAGCATGCCCAGTCTACCCTTAAGTATTACAATACAAACTCGATTAATTTTTTCTGACATGCAATATTTAAAATGTTAAGTACGATGTGAGTATGTACCTACATTTGGGCATAATTATGTTTTTGTGATGCAAAGAGGGCAGTTTAAGTTAATGGTAAGAACCACTGAGATCTTGAAACAACCTATGTAAATTGCACGAAGCATGGCTTTGAGATTATTAATGTCATGATGCAACCGTGAAAGGAAAGTGGCAACATCATCTCCGCCAAGTAGCTCAAGTGCTGTTAGCCTGTGCTTTTCCAAAACAGCATCCAATGCAGATATGTACGACTCATCCCGTGATTGTGCCTTATAAATGAGATCATACATCATGTCTGTAACCTTTGCCATTGCAGAAACAACTACAAGCTTCCTTTCTGAATTGTCTTTGATTACTATCTCTGCAACACTCTGAATGGTTTTGGTGGTGCCCATACATGTCCCACCAAATTTATGAACAGACCATGTTTGACCTTTTGGAAGTTCAGTTTTTTCCAAGGACGTGTCCACCGCTACACCTGTCAAATAAGTGAAGTTCAACTGTGCCTTAGTGCATTGAGAAGAAAGTAACTATTTATCCTTTGAAGTATCATACAGAAAAAGTCAAGTGAAAGAACCTCGAACAGGTGAAAAGATCTTGGAATGGGATGGCTCCACTCTGCTCTCAGAAATTGATCCAGTTCCGGAATAAGAAAACCCAAAAAAATAAAATAAAATAAAAAATCTTTAGGAGTTGTAAAGAAGCAGTGAAAAGATACAGGTGGAATTTCTGTCTTTCTTTTTTTCTGGGGGGGGGGGGGGGGAAGAGGTGTCAGAGGAGCAGAAGGAAGGCAACAATGACTTATTTACCAACTAAATAACAAAAAATGCTTGACCATCCATTACAATACTTAAGTTTGTAGTTCAGAAGATAAATATTGACAAAAATTAAATCTGATATTTAAAATGAGTTGACAAAGTTATGTACTTACCTCAATACAGTCCTGCTCATGTTTGAAGAAAATCTCCATAGCATAATGGTCTCTGTTTTGTTATCATACTCCCAATCTATTCTAACATGTCTCTCTTAATTTGGGTGAGTCTACTATATCTAAGCAATTCCAGCCATGAATAAGTTAAATTTTAGCAAAATTATGAACATCCTGAACTTTTTTTGTTTTTGAATTGGAGCAAGAATAAGGTTTTACCACACTTCCTCACCCCCCCCCCCCCCCACCAAAAAAAAATGGAGGAAACCTGAGACATAAGATTTATTAACCAATTAGCTACGTCGAATTATCAAACATTGATGACAATGCATCTGTATTCGAACAGAGATCACGCTAGACCAAAATGAAGCAAACTTTAAATTTTAAAAAATACATTTTTATGTTTAAGCAATCGCTACAGAATTCCAATCCACTCAAACAACTTCACACAAATCCGAATCTGAAGTAATTGAACAAGACATTCAGCAATATTGGAGAAACAACAAAGACCCGTGTGTATACAAACTAAAATAAATTGGAGAACAGATCAAATTAGCCAAGAAAGCAAATATGATGCAGTAATGGAGCAACATGAGCATCTACCTGAGAAAAGCAGACCGTCTAAGAAGATCTCCGCCATTCATAATGAATGAGGAATACGATAAATCATGGCGTTTTGAGTTGAAACTCTTAATCTGGTAATCGTGAAACCCCACATTGGAAGGTAAGCTACAAGAAAACGAGAAGGCCATGGCGGCTGTGGAAGCAAAAGGGCATGCAAGATGAGTTTTTTTTCTTCACTTCGCTTTCTTCCCTTTATACTGAACTGATACACGAGACAACTGGAAGGTCGGGAAAATCAGACCGACTCGCTCTCTAGACGAGAAGATCTCTGAGCTTCATGAAGAAAATATTTGTCACTGTACCACTGTGACGGCCGAATCCCAACCCTTATGATCATGGATTTGTCATTCGATACCAACATGACATGGGACCCACAGCTAAAACATGGATCCCAAACCCAGCAGCCACATGTGATAGTGAAGAGGAAAAAAAAAACCAACAGTCATGAGCCACCACATTTACATAATAGGATACTTATCAATTTACCGTATTCCATAGATTAAATTATTTCACGTGATTAAATTCTACCACTCATTATAAATTGAGCTGACATGGGTAGTTGTTGATCCGAATCTTTTTTAGGCACGCCAAATTCATTTTATTATATCATCTACTTTAAACACTTTTATCCTGTCAATATATCAGGTCTACTTTACATGACACCCTCCAATGACACGAAGTTTACCTTTTATCGCCGATATTGGCGGACCACTAAGGGGCCGGGGGCCATGCTCCCCTCCCGGATTTTTCAAATTTTTATTAATTCCTTAAATTTTTAGATTTTTTATATTAATTTTCTTCATTTTTTCCACTTTTTTCTCTTCTCACATGTGGAATGTCACTATTTGGCCCCCCCAATATTAAGAACAATTTTTAAATGTAAAATAATGGGTATAAAAGTCATATCTAGTTAAAAATTAACTCATCAATTCCTATTTATTCTCTCTCACATCTTTTCTTCCTATTTATTATCATCTCTTTCTATAAAAATGGATTAAAGGAAATTTTTGAAGAATACTTTGATGGAATACAAAATGCATGGAGGAGCTGTTGTTCTTCAGTTAAAATACCCATGCAAATGAAACACACTATAGGGTGGAAGCCCCCAAAAGGGCTCTGGTTTAAATGTAATACCGATGCTGCTATTAATAATCGACAATAATTTGCCCAATTAGGTGGACTCATTAGAGACAAGGATGGTAATTTTAGAGGCGGGTTCACTAAAAGGAATTCCCTTTGTGAAGTTCTCGAATCAGAATTATTGGCAATCCAAAGAAGGTTTGTCACTAGCATTAAATATGGGAGCCCTCCAAGTGCGATTAAGAAGCAATCTTTGCTCAATCTAGATCATAAATGGGATAGGAAAGTCATGGCTAGATAATTGAAGGAATTCACCATCTATTCGTCTCTATTTATTCTCTTTCAGCATCGGGAAGAGATGATAATCAAGATCCTATTGGTTGTCTAGGTTCTCTATCTATCAACATGGAAATTCATGGTCTTTCATTTAGGAGCCTCCTTCGGATTTGATGGAGATTCTCCGTGTTGATTTTCAAGCTAGCTAATCTTATTCTCATTCCCTATTTATTCTCTCATTCTCTCATATCTCTTCTCCCCTCTTTCTTTCTTTTTTTTCCTATTCATTCTCTTCTATTTCTTTCTTCCTATTTATTCTTCCCTTTTTATAAGTGTGGGTTAAAAAAAATTGGGAAAAAATCTTCCCCACAATTAGGTACTCTTTTACTTTCTCAATTTATTTAGTGTTTCTCTTTTTTTTATTTTTTTTTTTTTATTCTTTATTTGATTTTATATTCTTTCTTTCTTTATTTCGTCTACAATTTTTTCTATTTGATTTTATATTGTAAATAAAATGTCTACAATTAGTAAGGCAACTAAGTACCATTGGTTTGCATCTCTTACCTTAAATAAAAATAAGTAAATAAATAAAAATTGGTTTGCATCTAACTTTTTAGGGTTGAAGCCATGTGGTTTTTTTTTTTTTTTTTTTGTACGGATGCTTTAATTTATGTGAATCTATGTGTGGGCCCCACAAAATATATATGAATCTATTCCTTAATATAATAAAATAATTCATTGGTGGGACCCAATGGGTCTTATAAAGACCCACACAATATGTGTGGCGAAAACCCATTGGTGTTTCCCCATCTGGACTTCCATTCTTCGCCCCCCCCCCAATATTGAATGTTGGTTCCACCCCTGGCGATATATCCTCGAGAAATCGGCGATATTATCTCCAACAATCGATTTTTTTCAAAAAGACGATGGATGATCTCCTCTGCCGCTACCTCCACGGCCACCGATGGTAGCACTCTTCTGGGTTTTCCTCCAACCATCGGTTGAGATTCCAATACAAGAGATGAGATACGGCAACACCTCCTTTTCTTCTGGAGAAAGCACCACCATCAACGTTAAAAGCGTCGCCGGAAGAAAGGCTAGATGGTCGGAAACCATCGGTGGTGATGGATGAACTTTGCGCTTCTTCATATCTATCAATTGATCGATAACCCTTTTCTCCTTCTCTATCTCTATATATCTCTCTCCCTCTCTCGCTTCCTTTTGTTGCTCTACTGGTCTTATATGATTGTCTCTCCGTCACTTTGTTTCATTTCTTTTCTGGCTTTGCAGAGTTAAAAGTGAAGTTTGAAAGGGTCGTTGGGTTTTACTTCATCTCTCTCCCACATGGCCACACATATAAATCATCGATTTTGTTTGGTTTTTTCTCAAAAAGTCAATTGTGTCGTCAAGCACTAACATGGTGACACTAGGGGACATTTCGGTCTTGGCCTTGAACTATCCCTCGGAATCAATATTCTGAGTTCAAACATTGTTCAGGCTTGTAATGGGACAAGGTAGAATTGGGTTATTAGAACCAAGGTCCGACATGTCGACCCGTGTCACCATGTCGGTGCCCTGGCGACACAGGCCGACATATCGGGCAACTTTTTGAGGGGGTTTGAAGAAAAATCAACCCCTTGTTTCAAAGGGCATTTGGGGTCATTTTTGCCTAAAATTTGACGTGAAGCCTAATTTGAGGCCAATAAACACATTGGGAGTGTTATTTTGACCTAAAATATCACCTAAACTAATGTTCTTAATCGATCCATGTCCGACTGTATGCAGGCGAAAGCCCCAAAACTAGAAATATGAAAACTCATATAAACCAAATCATCTAAAGTCTACAATTCATTATACAACTATACAGGTACATAGAGTCATCCAATCATATAAAATCTCCAACTCTCAATTCCAAGTATTGTGTCTAGGTGGATTGAACTCCATTTGATTGTGTTGTCTCCAATGATCCCCAAACAAAGTCACATACTGATCCCATCTCATACGATACTGATGGTGCTCTAGATAATCATCAATTGCAGCTCTATACTTGTCATCTTTTGCCTCCAAGAGAACTCCCATGTGAGGGAAGTGAAAATAGGGCCAAGCAAGGTGTTGCATGCTTGATGATGCTACTGATGGTGCCAATGACTGTGAAGTCATGGACTCCTGAATAGACATTGGCCTCCTCGAGAGACTATGGTCATAGTAAGTATCGCTGCTATTGCCTTGCGAGTGCCCATAATACGAAATACTAGAGCGGATACTCATACCCATACCATACTGTCCATTTGAAGGAGGGACACCATAAATACCGGTAGGCCAATAACCTAATGTGGAGCCTACGGACTCATCCAAGCTCATGGACCCCATCGGTCCAATTAAGTTGCATGCCGGATCCGAAGGATTAATATAAGAACCATAGGATCCGTAATCGTAAGAACCGTAAAATCCGTGCGGGAGGGTGACATCATCATAACCACCTCTGTGCTATTGCTGGTTCCTGTTGCTTGTGTACCAAGATGTTACGCAAGTGCAAGTGTCGCAATCAAGTAATATATAATAAGTAGAGTATCGATCCCACGGAGAATTATATCATTAACTTTCAATGTAAAAGTAAAATTTAATTAAACAAGATTAACGAGATTGATTTGTGATTGACTAACTAAATAATCAAATGACAAGTAATTAAAACTAAGGAACTAAAATGTAGATTAAGCAATAGAGGGAACTTAGTGAGTGAAAAGAGTGTTGGGAATCAAGTTTCCCCTCCCCTGAATTTTATAATGCAAGTTCTAAAGCAATACTACAACCCCAAGATAAATCAAGAACTTGGAATGAATGGCAATATGGTATTTTCCAATACACATAAGCTAGCATCCTAAATCAACATCTACATATTCCTATGAAGAATTGAATTAAGAATGCAATTTAAATCCAATCCAATCAATGGTAATGTGAGGTAATTGGGTATTCCTACCCAGCCTACTAATTAACACAACCTAATTAAAGATTATGCTAACTCACACAATTCAACAAACACCTAGACTTCATTAATTTTCCAATTAATGAAATCATAACATTCATTCAAGAAAGATCATTCAAGAACTGAAATTAGTCAATATAACATGCTGAATTCATTAACAATAAAGTGGATTGCAATAAAACTAAAGAACACATGATTAGTTACATATCAAAATTTAGGTTTAGGTACTACTATCATCCCAACACAGCTAAGATTTAGCCCATAACAGAATTCAAATGCATAAAACCAAGTATAGTTGACATGAGACTAGAAAGTAAGAAGATAGAGTTATAAAAAACAAGAAGAAACTAAGGCTTCAATGCTTCCACATGAGCTCCCAGCCTTTCTTCTCCAAAGAAATCAACAACTCCAAAGACTCCTTGCTTCCACAAGAGCTCCAGCATTGGTTCTATCTTCCCTCCTCTCAGCCAAGTCTCTATTCCCCACCTTAGCCGAATGTGTCTCCTCTTTTCTCTTTGCCTCTCTTTTCTTTCTTCCATAAATGTCTTCAATCATTAGGTTAGATTCTGGCCATAGGATTAGAACTTTCCTCCTAAGATCAAGGGCTGAAAACCATCATGTATTTACAAGAATTTTGTCCACTTAAGGTAGCCCTTTTTGGTCAATTCCATTTGAATTGGATCTGAGAATATTCTGCTCCGTTGTTGTAGCAATGCAGCAACAACTCTACAACAAAGTTAGAGGACAGGTTCTTCTATTATGAATCTTCACCTACATTTTCAAGAGAAAGAGAAACAGTCAAATTCATCCATAAAAAGAAGGGAAATTCATGTAATGGTGAAAATAATGAACTAAACAAAATGCAACATGTTAAGACTAAATAAGACAACACCTAATGAATACTACCACTAAAATAAAGACAAAATACTCTTAAATCAAGCCATCTCAAGTATAAAAGTTATCAATCTTAACTCTATTTCATAGAGTTATCAGTTCCCAGGGCCCTTCCCCTTCTGATGGTGGCTCGGCCTCATATCAAGATATTCACAATGTTGATCACCACCATGATCATAATCCTGGGTGGCATGTGTGAAATGAGTCTCCCTAGTGTATTTGAGTGGGGGCTGCTGTGTCTCTGGTAGTGGAACATGCAAACGCTCTTCAAGGCCTCCACCACCCACCACCACCACCACCACCACCACCACCATCACCATCACCATCATCATCATCATCATCATCATCCCCCGCAGTTTGACTAGGACTAGGAGCAAGTGTGTCATCTGGATCGTCATCCTGCCACTCCTGCGTGCATGGTGCCATCATCCAATCCTCATCAATAGTAGACAGTAAGTAGCTGTCTCTACATGTGCCTGACCCTCTCGAGAGGCCATAAACTCATCCACATCAACCCTTGCAGCTCGAGCTAGCTCTAGGTTAGGCCTCCCTCCAGGTTGGTCCAATACCGGCTCACCTGTAACAATTAACAACCCCCGTATTTCTAACCCGAGATTCGTATTGCAGGTACGAGAACCCGAAGGTCTAGCCGAGTTGATTTGTGGAGTGTCCGGATAGACGTCCATGATCCATACCCTGAACCCATGGATCTGGGTTCTCTTGATGATGAACCTACCTTGCTTGGAAGTTGGATCTCTGGAAGGCAAATGGTGTCTGGAGATGTCCGGATTGAAGGTAAGACCTCCTCCATGTGTTAATTAGGGTTAGGTTGTGTTTGGGTTTCAACCCCTTGAGCAAAGCACCCTTGTATAGCAATATACTAGGGGGCGGTTGCTTGAGGCGGTTGATTGAATCAAGTGACCACTTGGTTCGCTTTGGCGGAAAATACCCTAATTTGCCCTTAGACCTCTATAAATAGCAACCCTCGCCCACTTGACGAATATTATACTCAGGATTGTTGTTTTGGTTGTTAGGAGGCAGTGGAGACACACTGGGAAGTGAGCAAAGCATGGACTGAGATTTGTAGATATCCCTTTCATTATTTTGGTAATTCTAGTTAAGGTATTTGGATCTCCTTTCATCCTTTCTCTTCCTTTAGCTTCTAATTGGTGTAAACCCATCCCCATGTTGTCAGTGGTTACTTAATTGGTTATTTGCAGCTCTCTTTCCAATGTTCTTGATGAGATCCTATCCGAAAACAAAACCCTGCTTTCGTGAAAAGGATGGATCTAGTCAAGGGGAGGATTTTGGGTGATTTGTCCACGTTAATTTTAGGGTTTTGTGTTACCCCTCGATATAGGAGTGTTTAGTTCGAAATTCGGATCGCGATCATCCCAAAATCGGATTGAAATCGGATGATCAAAAGCCTGAGTTTCGGATTGGAAACTCTTTGTTTTTGGGGCGGTTGCTCAAGGCGGTCGCTTAAGCCAAGCGACCGGCTGGTTTCTAGAGAGCATGTGGCTTTTGGCTTTAATCCAATTTGACTCATTTGACTTATGTAATCTTGTAACCCTGTTTATAGGTGTTCTTTGTTTCTACTAAAAGTCTTATAATTGTTTCTGGTTTGCATTCTAGACGACTTCTACTTAATTACAAGTAAGGACATACAATCTTATCTTTATGCAATAACTTGAACATGCTAGTCCAATGTCTTTCAATAATGTTCTTTAATTGTATATATTGTTGTAATTGTGTATAGCATGTTGATCTTATCATATACTTGTTGTTTGTATTGTCTTTACATATAATTTGTTAATTATGAATGTGATATGATGATGGTTAATGTGTTGTGGTTCTGATGGAAAGGTTATTCCATTTGGATATCTTGGCTTGAGATATCAAAGGGTTGTGGTATGTGACACATGCTCACTGATGTCTCCAACGATATCATAACTACTGGATGACATACCTAGGTAGAGTCTAGAGTTGCATGGCTTGGTACCCCACATACTACTACCCTTTCGGTAGGGGAATTGAAGCCGGATGACCCGTGATGATGGTGATGTGACTCTGTTTCATCCTACAGCGGTAACCAGTCCGTGCGGAGACTCAGTGGTCCACTGTTGTTCATGCAATGGTAAGGTTGCATATGTTAGGGGTGGGCTCATGGAGGTCCAAGGAGTGGACTGGGTGTCGTGAGGAGTCATGAAAGCTTTCCGCCCCAACAAATGTGGATGACCACAGGTTATGGAATGGAGTCCAATAGCGGTAGCCAATCCATGAGGGTTCTCATTCCTAGGTTGCAAAGGATACTGAACCGAGTTGGTTGGTGCCATAGGGGATGTACATTGGCTTCATGTAGTGTGTTACTATTATGACTTGCATTGGACTAGAAACCCCGACATACGCCAATACTCTTACCAATGGTTGTGGGGAGAGAGTGTTGACTTAACCCTAGCCATGGTTTGAGAGCCAGGTGTGGACTTACCCTTTTACCCAGGATCCCTACAGAGGTATCCAGTCCTTGTGGGATCAGAGTGACTAGACCTACCCAGAGGATGGCTGGTGTATAACTTAAAGCATGTCAACTGTTACAAACTTGCATAGTTAGATCTTAGTGGCATTCATACTTTAGCACTTCATACATATCATATGTGCTTTTTTGATGGTGTTGACATATGGATGAGAATTATATTGTTTTTACTGAGTTCCTCATAACTCATTCCTTTATTTCTATGTTATGTTAGCTTGTACAGATGGAGGAAATGCGTCGGAAATTGGATTGGTACCCCATGAAGGAGCCTTCTCGTATGAAGAGGATGTGGCACCGGCAATGGGAGATGGAGATAGCTTGTGCGGTAGCTCTTGTGAGTGCATGGAGTGTGCTTATAGCACCCATTGATGGACAGAGAGACATAGATTGCCAGGCAATTTGCCCATCGTATGGAGAAGAATTGGAGAACCCCTCACCTTGCTAAACTTGAGTCCCAGTTCTTAGCTTTAGAGAAAGAAATTGGAAAGAAGATTATTTGAATTATTTTGATTTGCTTCCGCCGAACTCATATTCTTTTTGATCATTTATTTTTTTCTTGATTATTTCATTGGAGTATTTGGACTCCTGTAACTCTTTCCATTATTTATTGCACTTATTCTTGCTCATGATTATCTATACTTGCATTTATTATTATTGATAGGTAAGACTGTGGATCCTATGACGGTTCACTCCACGGGTTGTCGGGCAGGTAACCGAGACTGGCGGGTGGGGTGTGACATCACCCCTATCCAACATCCACTGAGTGAGGGGATCTTGGTCATCTACGCCCACCTCAAATATATGATCGAGATCGATGTATTGCCTACTATTCTCAACCTACTCATTGAAATGTTGTATCTTCAACCTCATATTATAGTGACAAAATACCAGATCATTTAGGTGCTGGCTTCCCAACTAGTTCCTCCTCTTGGAGTTGATCATGTTGAATGTACTCCAATTCTTGTTACATCCAGAGGCATAGCAAGTTTGAGACAGGATCCTAATCTCCAATCTCCGAAGGTTTGATGCACTATTGCCATAGAGATACCACAACTCAGCTGCATTATCACAAAAACATTAAGTTAGAAACTCATAACTTTAATACTTAACATCAAATTAACTTATCTATAAATTATAATAATAATAATGCATTTATGCATCTAAGGATTTAACTATGTAATCTAAGTATCTAACCTAAATCACTAGTTTCTTTGTCCCGTATAGCAACATCTCCACTAAAAGATTCAAATGCATCCTTTTGGAAAATGTCATATTAGCATTTTGTCACATTGGCCTCCATTGGTTTTGATGATAACAAACATGAAACTTGAATTCACCATGTTTTGATGATAACAAACATGAATTAGAATTCACCATGGAAAAACATGTAAATAACATGCATAAGAATGAGTGTTTATTTGCTATTAATTATCATTCATACTTTCCAATCATTCATGTGTTTATCATCATCAAAAAGGGGGATATTGTTGGGAAATGCCATGTCAGCATTTGCCACATCAGCCTCTATTGGTTTTGATGATAATAAGCATGAATTACTAATGGCTATATTGAGTTGTGATGTTTTAGTTCAAGATGAGAAGAAGTGGACCAACTCCAAGTCAAAGCCAAGATCATGCCAAGATGGACATGAAGATCGTTGCACAAAATCAAGTCGAAGATCAAGACTTAGGCTGAATTAGGGCTTAGGACACTCTCGCATACACATTCATGTAAATGCATCAATTATATGTAATTCATATTACTAGAGTGACCTAGGACATGTTAGTGAGGTGTACAATGCTTAGGGTTGACCAAAAAGTCCAAAAACCCAAGCCATGTCCAAGCCCCAACTTAATTCAGCAAAACAGGGCTCAGAAGGTCGATCGTCTGGTTTGCTGTGACTGATTCCAAGTCACAGAAGCTCAGACGGAATTTTTGTCTGGTCAAATGGAATTCCGTCTGAGACGGATGACCGTCTGGCAGACGGTTGACCGTCTGAGACGAAATTTTGTCTGGGCGAAAGGAATCCCGTTTGGGTTTAACTAAGCCATAACGGCTCTTTTTCAGACGGCTGACCGTCTGGGCTAAAAATAGGACACAAATTATGTTCGTTTTCTATTCGTTGGGGATTGGCTTTAGGCACTCAAAGGTGCTTTATATAAGCCCAATTCACCTCATTTGAGAGGTCGAACACTCACACTTGATCACCCACTCCCCAAGTGATCCTAAGCTCTCAAATTGCAAGAAAGCCTTGTGCTTTGCCTTTCACCTTCTCCCCAACCTTGAAGAACATTCCAAGGTATTAAGCAAGCTTGTGGAAACCAAGCTCGAGGTGACTAAAGGCATTGTGCTTTGCCTATCACCCTCTCCCAACCTTGAAGAGATATACCAAGGTGTTACTAAGTTTGCGGAAGCCAAGCTTGAGGTGATTAAAGGCGTTGGTGGTGCATACATTTCCATTTGAGCATACAACTCACATTGCATCACACTCACACAAGAGGTAAAATGTCACACCTCTTGTTAAGGTAATATCCGACACTTCTTGTATCTGTATTGGTTGTTGAATTCTAGTCTAGGTTGATTAGAATTTGGTCTTGGGTGCTCTGGCCCGTGAACAAAGATTGATTGGGTGCTCTTGGCCGTTAACAAAGATTGTGAAGGGTGCTCTTGCCATTCTATCTAAAGAAAGTTTGTAAAGGGTACTCTTGCCTAGCAACAAAGATTATTATAAGGGTTTGATCTCTACCCATTGTGTTGAAAGAGAATCAATAGTGGAATACTCTCTTGAGGCCAAGAGAGGAGTGGACGTAGACTTGTATAGTCGAACCACTATAAATCCCGTGTTGTGGTTGCTTATATTGTTTAGTTTCATTTGAATTTTCAATTTACCTTGTATTTCCACACAAAGCGAAAAATTGGGACAATCCACTAGTTGTAACCTAATCACCCCCCGTCTAGGTTGCACCAACACATCCCTAAACAACTTGATCTGCAATAATACAATCATTAGTATTGATTGGTTAGCTAAATTCTTTAAAACAATAAATACAAATTCTAATAATTTGAAATTCCCAATGTCTCACCTTGTTGTGGCAAAATGATTGGAGCATCGTATCTGGCTCCAACCTCGAAATCACCTATAACAGGGCTTCCAACAGGTTTGTGTCCAACCCTAAATATTCACTATGTTGATGTTTAAGATTTAGAAAATAGGTTGCATAATTAAAAAAGCTTACAATTAGTACTTAGAGGCTTAGAGATAGGATTGAATGAATTACCAATACCTACAAGGCTACAACTACAAGTCAACAACCCATAATATTTATTTACCGGCCCTATGCAGGGAATGCATTAGATGAGCTGTCCATCGTGCATCCACAATATCCAAGAAAGCCCGGTGCCCTCTAGGGTTTGTTGTCTGCATAGCAACCTTCATACGCTCAAGGGATGCATACAAGTGGGGCATAGTGGGTACTCTCAAGGAAGAGTCCACCATATGCAAGACCTTTACAATAGGCTCTAAGGTTTGCAACACCACAATAACACTTCTCCAGAACTCATCAAATGATATTGTGGTTTATGCCTCGCACCCGTTGATCATGCTGAATTATTAGAAACTCATTAAGTCAATAGATAGTAGATAACTAGATATAAGATACTCATAGACTCATAGTATAATAATATATAAGATGAAATAGTAGATAGTTATCTTACTTAGATCCAACCAAATCAAATCACTCCTGGGATGCAAACATGGATCTGAGGCCCGACTTCTTCTCTTGCATGCTGCTCAAGGCGATGAAATTCGTCATGAATCTTGTCAAACCAGGTCGCACCAACTCACCTCCACATGATCTCCTCATCATGGCCAAAGCAGTGTTATGATTGTAGATGAAGTTGGTTACCTATCTTGCTCTTTCAACTGTGTTGTGGACAATGCTGATTTTTCCAATGTCCTTCAACATTAGGTCAATAGAATGAGCTGCACAAGGCATCCGAAAAAGATGATAATTAGGTGAACCCATCTACACTTCACCAGCCTTCTTGAAGTTGGAGCCATTGTCAGTGACAATTTGCACCACCTTTGTCCACCAACCTCATCTATCACATCCTGTAGGGACCCATGATATATTGTTCTTTTATATGACTAGTAGCATCCATTGATTTCAAGAAAATCGTTCTCCGTCCACAGTATACCATAAAGTTGATGATGGACTTTCTCGTTAGGTCAGTCCATCCATCAAACATGATGGTGCATCCATAAGTATTCCAGAAGGGTTTTATACTATCTATATACTACTGCAGCTCTTCCTTCTCCTCCTGAAGGAGGGTGGTCATCAACTCTGTAGGGTTGGGACCCTCATATCCAAGGCCTGCATCTACAATAGTATCAATCATGTGTCTATAGTATGGACCCCGCGCTGTGTTTGCTAGGACATGACTGTAATACATCCACTTTGATATTGCTTTTTTTACCTTCTTGGCCATACCTTTGCAGCACCAGAAATCTTAGGTTGCTTGGCCCCCTTCTTCTTGAATATATCAAAATCTTGCTCCATAATCGAGTCCCCATGTCGTGGATAATGAGATGGTGTTGGACCTAATGGTCCTGAAGTACGAGGGGCTTGCAGACTCTGTGATCTACCAAACATGCCAAATACACCACCCCTCCCCCCAAATTCAGAATGTCTCGCCCCTGTTGCCCTAGAGGGACCAACTCCTGAAGCTCTAGCTTTGGCCATATTCTGCTCATGATGGTGCAATCGTCTGCTCTCTGCTATGGTCTGCTGCATGTCCCTCTCCTCCTGATCTCTCTCCACATCAACAGGATCAGCTTCCCTATCATCATCTGAATCATCTCCGTATGATGACGGTCCCCGCACTGCATCATCTAGTGCTTTGACTCTCCTCCGATCATCTTTCTTCTTCCCTTTTGCTTTTTGTAAATCCCTAAGTGCCTTCACTACATCTGAGATGAGCCTCTATGCATGTCATCACATCCTTTGAACTCCCAGTGATGTGACCCTTGAACCTGCTGATGCCACCTGAGTAGATTCTCTTCCCACAAAAATTACACTGTATTTTATTTTTATCTCCATCAATAACCACATAGTATTGCCATGCTGGGTTAGTCCTCCCTCCTCTTCTTGGTCTCTCAAGCTGTCCCTATGGCTATGGCTATCCCTGTGTCTGTCCTTGTCCCTATGACTGTCCCCGTCCCTATGATTGTCCCCGTCCACCCTAGGAAGACTCAACTCCCCTTTGACTCCCACTAGTAGACATGATGACTGTTGCATTCAAAATGATGGCATAACCGCATAAGTCACTTAACAACACCAAAATAATTTTCTCTACACAAATAAACATTTATGTATGGATATTGCATGTATGATGTAAATATGTAATCATGTACTGATGTACCTAATCATAACTGTATAAATATATAACTATTAAGTATTAACTAGCAATTCTTCATCTTATTTTTAAATACAAAATAAATTTTAACAATTTCTCAGCAAAAAGAATAGGTTGCCCATATCAAAATTGGCGATGAAGCCACATGGGCAACACAACCAATAGTAGAGAAATACTTACATAATTATTCCATAATTTTCAAAACGTTTTCCCCCATTTTTTTCATTTTTTCATAATTATTATTTTTTGAAAAATAAAATAATTATTTAGTGGGTGAAAAAATATTTCGACTCCATGAGTATGTAGATTGGTTGACGGAGTTCCACATTTGTTTTTTTTATCATCATCATACAACGTTTATATCACTTAAAAAGTAATTATTTTCAGTGTTCAAAATATAATTTTTTACTCACAAAAATTTTTTAAAAATTTACTTTGCGAAGAAAATTCCAACTCCGTGAGATCGTCGATCGGCTCATGGTTTTCAACATATATTAATTTCATAATCATCCAACATCATTATAGCATGCATTTTGTCAAAAATTATGGAGAAGAATAATTACTTATTAGATGAAAAAACTCCTTGAGAGTCGGATATTGAGATGACCACCTTTAGAGCTCTCCAAGCAAATTGGAATAACTGAGATGCCTGCACACACAAAGAAAGCAAGAACGGTCCGGCCTAGTTTTGGCCGGGGAACCGCCTCCGACGCTCAAATCAGCCTAGGTAACAATAATGGTTCTTGAGAGAGTTCTCAAGAACGTAATGAGTAAGTACTTAGATGAAAGTTCTCGTTACCTTTCTCCATGTTGGAGGTAGGTTTATATAGAAGTTACCTGGAGGCGGCGATTCCTTAGATTCCGGATCGATAGTTGAGGAGTGAGTGTAGTGGAATAACGGCTCCTTCTTTGTCGCACCTGATATCGCCGTTATGATGACTCACCTCCCCAATTCTCGGAATAGATATGCTGAGTGTTTATGAGTAACTAACTCTTCTTGACTTAGTCAAGAGAGTCTTCTGAGAAATGCTAGAGTTGGATATTTTTCCCAAGTGTGGCACTTCTCCAACGAAGAAATGAATCTGCCAAGATAGAGGTGTCTCTCCCGAATGAGGCCCTCGGGACCTTCTTTAGGGAAGAAGTGAGCCATCTCATATGGGAGGTGTTTCTCCCGAATGAGGCCCTCGGGACCTTCTTCAAGGAAGAAACCAGATGACAAAAAGAGAGGTGTATTTGTCCCGAGTGAGGTACTCGGGACCCTTTATGAGGGAAGAGAATCATCAACCCGAGGGGGTGCATCTCTCCCGAGGGGGTGCCTCTCTCCCGAGGGGGGTGCATCTCTCCCGAGGGGGGGTGCCTCTCTCCCGAGTGGGGGTGTATCTCTCCCGAGGGGGGGTGCCTCTCTCCCGAGGGGGGTGTCTCTCTCCCGAGGGGGAGGGACCGGGACCATATTTCCCCACAACAGAGCCCCCCATTCCGTGCGATTGACTTCTCGAACGTATGGAATGTTATTCCCAGGCTTCTTAGAAAATTTTCTTTCTTCTTGGAGAAACTTTTAAGACGTCGTCTTGAATGAGAGCCATTATTTCTCCAAGGCCTTCGCAATTCCCAACCGTCGTACTAATTCACATTTATTGCTGCTCTCCCGATATGCGAATGGTCGTGTTATCTCGGCCGTTGATCTATTCGATCAAGGGCCGTTTGATTGAGATCTTGAGTCCCTTAATCTTGACCGTTGTGTCTGTTCATTGCTGGTCGTTGGATTGCGACCTTTCATGTGCCAGATCTCAACCGTCGCTTTGCTTGATTCACAGCCGTTGGATGTGTCTCTTCATCTTCCTACTCCTCACTATAAATAGAGGTTCAATCCTCATTTTCAATTTTTTGCTTGCAAACTCCCTCTCGAAGTCCCCCCGATCGCGTTGCTTGCTTTCTCCAACTCGCTATTCCAATCTTCAAACCAAGTAAGTTTCTCTAACTTTTCTTCGTTTCTTTCCTTTGTCATTTCCGTATTATGGATAACTTAAGAAAAGGCAAGGAAATAGCCCGAGCCCCTTCCCGATGGAGGTCCCGACTCGCCACGATCTCCGGTCCCGAGACGTCTTCCCGAACCCAATCCACGCATTATTCTAGTGAAGATGCTTTCTCCGGCTCTTCCGACTCTCGTATTGTGAGAGCGATCGCTGACTTAGCTAGGGACGACCCTCTTGACCAAGAACCTCTTTGCTCCGACTTAGGAACGGACTTAGTCAACCTTGGTCTTTCTATGGATTCTTCGGATGAACGGGAGGTTGATAGTGTTAATCAATCTCCTAGTAAATTCCGAGTGAGTCGAGAGACATTATTCGCCTCGCCCACCCCTTTCTCGTCCCCAAGATTGCCACAATCGCTGGCACCTTTTATTTTCTCCGAATTGCTTTCCGAAGAAGCAATTCTCGAAGAAAGGAACAAACCCAAGACGCCCTCTCACATTGACTATAACCTCAAGTCTTCGGGTCCCGAGTTCTATCCCGGAGATCTCAGCCCCAAATATCTCCAGCGTCTAAGGGATTTCTGCGAAATTCCAAAAGACTATCTCTTTCAGCTCCCGTCTTCTTCTAGTCGGGTTGGAGAGCCCCCGAACGGGGCCTTCTCCCTTTACTACGATGCCTTCTTAGGAGGTCTTCGCTTTCCCGTTCAGAAAATTTTTGAAGACCTTCTCGTCCATTACGGAATTTCTCCCTCCAACCTTATTCCGAATAGTTGGAGAAGTGTTTCTTGCTTCGTTGGTTTTTGTCATAATGTGGGAGTCGAACCAACATTCCCCCTTCTTCATCGTTTCTTTGAAGTTAAGAGTCAATCAAAAGGGGGTTGGCTCTCTCTTCTTCGTCGGGCAACCGACGCTGTGGAATGGTCAGGCAACATCATTTTGCCGAAGTCTATGCCTACCTCCACCAAAGGGTGGAGACATCACTTTTTCTTTTGTCAGCCCCCAGTTCCGCCGCCATTCCCAACTTCTTTCGTGAAGAAATCCAACTCTGATCTTAAAAGACTCAACAATCCCATTGAGTTATCCGCTGCCGAAGAAGCGGCTTTAGAAAAGATCATCCAAGTCGGCGGAGATTCAGCCGCAGTTCACGGATATTTACCTGAGTATCCGGCTGCTCTTCAGTTGTGGGGCTTTTCTCCGGGTGAGCCCCTTCTTCATTGACATTCTTCAATTTTGTATATTTTTCTTATCTTTGCACTTTCTGACTTTCTTCGTTTGTTGTCGCAGTGTCTAGCAAATTGGACATCGACGCTCTTCGGGCATTGACAACCGGGAATGTCAAAGAGGCTTTCGCCCGAAAGCCAGCGAAGAAAGGTGGTGCTTCGGACACAGGTCCCGTTGTCCAAGCTCTCGGCGCTCCGGGATCGTCCAAGCCTTCGGGCAAGAAGGCCGCAAGGAAGAGCGTCTCCTTGGGAGGGGGGCCTCCTGAGATAGGTATTCCCCAGGCCTCTCCCTCAAGTCGCTCGGGAAGGCCCTTGAAGAGGGCTCGGGAGAGCGAGAAGGCTGCTGAGGAGGACTCTCCAAAGTCCCCTGTCTTCGTTCCCGGCTGGGATCTGACTTCTTCGGACACCGTGCTGGGGGACTCCAACACTGCCAGATCTTGGCTTCTTGAGGGGATGGTCCCTTCGGACCGAAAGTATCTGAAGGATCTTTCGGACGACAAATTTTATGCCAACGCCTACAGGTAATTCTCCATCCTTAGTCCCTCATAGTTCTCCAAGTGATTTCTTTAACGTGGTATTCCGTATTTTCTCTAGGTTCTTCTCTGGAGGGGCGCATTACATGGGCGAGTGCCTCATTCGTTCCGAGCACTTGAGAGATCAGCTTCGAGAGCTGAAGGAAGATCAGGAACGCACCGCCGCAGACCTTTCTGAGTCTATTAAGACTGTCAGGTCATTGAAGAAACGTGACGAAGAAAGGGGCTTGAAGCTGAAGGAGATATCTCAAAGCAAGGCGGCTCTCCAGGGGGAACTCTCCGAGGCCAAGGAAAATTTGGAAGAGGCCCTTCAAGAAATGGAGAAGTTAAGGCGTGAGAAAGCTGAGATGGAGTCCATTGCCAGGCAACTTCCCGTCAGTGCCGATGAGGTGCCCGAGGTGGTCCAGAAAGAGATCATCACTTCTTACCTCGGCACTTCTCAGTTCAAGAATCTCCAGGTGGCTCTCTCTGCTTCTACCTACCGCCTCGGGCTTAATGATGCTTTCACTGCTGTTCTCCGACGGGTCGATATTCCTAACCCGAAGGAATTAGGCGGAATGCTAGACGGTAGAGTTTATGAGACTCTTCAAAGAGCCGTACCCGAAGGGGTTAACTGCCAAGAACCCTTCAGCCCTCCCGACCCTTTTCTCTATGTTGATGAAGATCAAGCGGGGGGCTCTGGAGAGAGTCTTGAGAAAGAAGCTCCTGGTGGCGACGGGCTTGGTGAAGACAATCCTCCCGAGCGTGAGAATTCTCCTGAGAAGTGAAAGACTTCAGCCTTTTCTTCCTTCCGTTTTCTGAGAAACGTTTGGAATTTTTATAAACAATGTTTGAATTTTGCGCAACTTTGCGCTTTCTCTGTAATATTGGTCCCTTTGGCCAAATGTTTTGAATAGTTGCGCAACTTGTTGTTTTCTTCAAACCGATGCATTAAGCTTCTCTCGTTGATGGCTCGGTCTCGTGTGTCTTCATGGTCCCGAATATGGTCCCGAATGAAGGACTTGGGGAGAAATGTATCTCATGGATAAAATTCCATCTCATGAGAGTCTCACTTGGATTTTCATGAGAGGTGGGGAAACTCCCGAGTGGCTACCCGAGTGAGGTCCCGAGTGTAACGCCTTCGAACTCTCTTAGGTTCTTCTTTGATTTGAAGAGCGCTCCTGGGTTCTTAAGCTTGTTAAGAACTCTCCTGGGCTCTTCTTAAGAACGCTCTTGGGTTCTTGAACTTGTCAAGAACTCTCTTGGGTTCTTCGTTGATTTGAAGAGCGCTCTTGGGTTCTTAAGCTTGTTAAGAACTCTCCCGGGCTCTTCTTAAGAACGCTCTTGGGTTCTTGAACTTGTCAAGAACTCTCTTGGGTTCTTCGTTGATTTGAAGAGCGCTCTGGGTTCTTAAGCTTGTTAAGAACTCTCCTGGGCTCTTCTTAAGAACGCTCTTGGGTTCTTGAACTTGTCAAGAACTCTCTTGGGTTCTTCGTTGATTTGAAGAGCGCTCTTGGGTTCTTAAGCTTGTTAAGAACTCTCCCGGGCTCTTCTTAAGAACGCTCTTGGGTTCTTGAACTTGTCAAGAACTCTCTTGGGTTCTTCGTTGATTTGAAGAGCGCTCTTGGGTTCTTAAGCTTGTTAAGAACTCTCCTGGGCTCTTCTTAAGAACGCTCTTGGGTTCTTGAACTTGTCAAGAACTCTCTTGGGTTCTTCGTTGATTTGAAGAGCGCTCTTGGGTTCTTAAGCTTGTTAAGAACTCTCCCGGGCTCTTCTTAAGAACGCTCTTGGGTTCTTGAACTTGTCAAGAACTCTCTTGGGTTCTTCGTTGATTTGAAGAGCGGGCGAACTCTCTTGGGTTCTTCGTTGATTTGAGGCGCTCTTGGGTTCTTAAGCTTGTTAAGAACTCTCCGGCCTCTTCTTAAGAACGCTTGGGTCTTGACTTGTAAGAACTCTCTTGGGCGTGTTGCGCGGGTCTGGTGTTAAGAACCGGGCCGAAGGGGACCGATGGCTACCCGAGTGAGGTCCCGAGTGTACGCCATTGAATAATTCCATCTCATGAGGTCTCACTTGGATTTTCATGGAGGTGGGGAAAACTCCCGCGTGGCTACCCGAGTGAGGTCCCGGTGTACGCCATTGAATAATTCCATCTCATGAGAGTCTCACTTGGGCTTTCATGAGAGGTGGGGAAAACTCCCGTGTGGCTACCCGAGTGAGGTCCCGAGTGTAACGCCATTGAATAATTCCATCTCATGAGAGTCTCACTTGGACTTTCATGAGAGGTGGGGAAAACTCCCGCGTGGCTACCCGGAGGGGGTCCCGAGTGTACGCCATTGAATAATTCCATCTCATGAGAGTCTCACTTGGACTTTCATGAGGGTGGGCCCCGGGGGGGCCCCGGCTACCGGTGAGGTCCCGAGTGTACGCCATTGAATAATTCCATCTCATGAGAGTCTCACTTGGGCTTTCATGAGAGGTGGGGAAAACTCCCGCGTGGCTACCCGAGTGAGGTCCCGAGTGTAACGCCATTGAATAATTCGAAGAGATAGATGTCGGCAATGAAGACGTGGATTTATTGAAAATCAAATGGTCCTTTGACTTTACCTGCAAATGTTACATGTTTGGATTAATTCTATTGATAGAATTTCCGAAGGTTCATGGAATTCCAAGTTCGATCGATTGTCTCTCCCGTGGCCAAGCTTTTTAGCTTGTAGGTTCCTGGTTTCGTCTCTTGTTCGGCGAGATAAGGTCCTTCCCATGTGGGTGAGAGCTTGCCTTGGTTTCTTGGGTCTGAAGCCGCAACTTTGCGGAGCACTAAGTCACCCGTACGATGTCTTCTATTTTTTACCCGAGTATTGAAGTATCCAGCTACTCGGTTTTGATATCTTTGATTCCGGTATTCTGACATGCTCCGTATTTCGTCTATTAGATCAAGATTACTCTTCAAGCCTTCTTCGTTTGCTTCTTCATTGAAGTCAGTATATCTCTTTGATTCTGCCAATACTTCCACAGGGACAAGTGCTTCTGTGCCGTAGGCTAGCCGAAAAGGTGTTTCTCCCGTAGGAGTTCTAGCCGTGGTGCGATATGACCAAAGGACGCTTGGTAACTCTTCCACCCATTTGGTTCGACTTCGTCTCCAAGCGCTTTTTTATTCCATCCAACAGCGTCCGATTGGTTATTTCAACTTGCCCATTGCTCTCGGATACGCCACAGATGATGTTCTATGCTCAATGTGATATTTTTCACAAAAATTCTTGAAGCCGGCTCCGATAAATTGCTTTCCATTGTCGGTCACAAGGATTTTTGGGATTCCAAATCTGTAAATGATTCTTTCTTGAAAGAACTTCTCCATTTGTTTCTCAGTAATGGATGAGAGAGGTTCGGCTTCCACCCACTTAGTGAAATAGTCGATTGCCACGACCAAATATTCTCTATTGTTGGCGGCCTTAGGGAGCTTTCCCACCAGATCCATTCCCCACATGGCGAAGGGAATCGGACTGGAGACAGATGTAAGAGGGACAGCCGGAGTCTTCGGAACAGATGCATGAAGTTGACATTGCTTGCATTTTCTGACATATTCCACGGCATCTTTCTGAATAGTCGGCCAATAAAGGCCTTGGCGTATTATTTTATGGGCCAAAGCTCGGCCTCCCATATGCGCTCCGCATATTCCTTCGTGTACTTCGGCTAAGGCATATTGAGCTTGAGAAGGGCCAACACACTTTAGAAGAGGCTGTGTGACCGATCTTTTATAAAGTTGTTCTTCAATAATGGTGAACTTCGCTGCTTGATTTCTAACTGCCTTAGCCTCCTTGACGTCTTCCGGAAGGATATCATTCTTCAAGTATGCTATAATTGGGGTCATCCAACTAAGCTCTTCTTCAATATCCATCGCCTCGGCCTCCCGAATGCTAGGAATTTCTAACTGTTCAATATAAACGGCTGAGCCTAAGGTCGAATATTTGGATAAAGCCAACTTGGATAACTCGTCTGCTACTTCATTTTCCTTTCTCGGAATTTGCTTTATCTCAAGATGATCGAAATAATGGCGACAATCATCGATTTTGGCTAAGTAATTTGCCATTCTTGTTTCCTTTGCCTCGTACACGCCACGAACTTGATTCACGATCAACTGCGAGTCGCTTCGGACTTCCAATTCTCGGACTCTTAGGGCTCGGGCAAGTCTTAGTCCTGCTAAGAGGGCTTCATACTCGGCCTCATTATTAGAGGCTTTAAAGTTGAATCTTAAAGCATAATGAATAGTGAACCCATCCGGGCTGATAAGCATTAGTCCTGCTCCACTCCCCGAAGAGTTGCTCGAGCCGTCAACATGTAAAGTCCATAACTCCGGACCGGGTGAATTTTCTACTCCCGAACTAGGCATGCTATTCTCAAGAATGAAGTCGGCCAGAACTTGTCCCTTTATGGCTGGACGAGTTCTATACTCAATTTGATACTCGCTCAACTCAATAGCCCATGTGACCATTCTTCCGGCTAAGTCTGGTTTCTGTAGTATCTTCTTCAACGGGAAGTTGGTCAAGACTACAATTGGATGAGCTTGGAAGTACGGTCTGAGTTTCCGAGATGCGATTACAAGTGCTAAGGCTTGTTTATCCACATCCGGATATCGTGTCTCGGCATCTATTAAAACATGACTTATGAAATAGATAGGGTTTTGTGAAGTACCTTCTTCTTTTACTAAGACCGCGCTTATTGCCGCTGGAGAAATGGCTAAGTATGTGAATAATTGTTCTCCCGTTGAAGGTCGGGCTAAGAGAGGTGGAGTCCCGAGCTTCTCCTTTAATTTCTCGAACGCTTGCTGACATTCATCGGTCCACAAGGTATCCTTTGCCTTCCCGAGCTCTTTAAGAGCTTTGAAGAAAGGCAAGCATTTCTCACCCGATCGTGAGATAAATCTGTTTAAGGTCGCTACTCTTCCGGTTAGACATTGGATGTCTCTAACCGTCCTTGGCGACTCCATCTCGAGCAAGGCTTTGATTTTCTCCGGGTTTGCCTCAATTCCTCTTCGGGATACCATAAACCCAAGGAATTTTCCGGAAGAAACTCCGAAAGCACATTTCTCCGGATTTAGCCTCATCTGGTATGTTCTCAAAGTATCAAAAACTTCTTCAAGATCTTCCAGATGACTTCTTCGGACGATACTCTTTATGAGCATATCATCCACATATACTTCCATATTTCTTCCTATTTGGTCTTTGAAGACTTTGTTTACCATTCTCTGATAAGTGGCCCCAGCGTTCTTCAACCCAAATGGCATTACTTTATAAAAGTAACTTTCTCGATCCGTCATGAAGGCCGTATCCTTCTCGTCCTTGGGATTCATCATAATTTGATTATATCCCGAATAAGCGTCCATGAAGCTCAATACTTCATGTCCCGCTGTCGCGTCGATCAAAAGGTCGATCCGAGGAAGTGGATAGCAATCCTTTGGGCATGCTTTATTCAAGTCCGTGTAATCTGTACACATTCTCCATTTGCCGTTGGCTTTCTTCACCATGACTACATTCGCCAACCAAGTTGGGCATTCTATGGGTTTTATAAAACCCGATTGCTCTAGTTTCTCCACTTCGGTCCTGATGGCAGCATGTTTCTCGAGCGAAAAATTCCTTCTTTTTTGGATCATTGGAATTGCATCGTCCCTTATCCATAAGCTATGTTCTGCAATTCTTCGATCTATTCCGGGCATGTCTTCGGCCGACCACGCGAATACATCTAGGTTGTTTTGGAGAAACTCGGTGAGTTCTTCCTTGAATTCCGTAGGTTGTTCGGACCCGATCATAGTCCCTCTCTCGGGAAGATCCGGATGAAGTTGAATTCGCTCAAGCTTTTCAACTGGTTCGGCTCTCTCGCATAGCTTCTTCATCCCGATCATCCCGAATTTCAATACTCATTGTATTGCCCGATCTCTCGGCTTTTTTGACTTTCTTAAGATAATTCACATAACATTGTCTGGAGAGTCGCTGATCCGAAGAGCACTCCCCGACTCCCGCTGTGGTTGGAAACTTCAACTTCATATGTGTTGGAGAAACCACCGCCCCTAAGGCGTTAAGAGTTGGCCTCCCGAGTAGAACGTTGTAAGCTGAAAGGTCCCGAACCACCATGAATGTTGCTTGGACGACTGCATCCCGAGGGGAGGTCCCGATCCTTAGATCCAATTGGATAGTCCCTTCGGATATGGCGGACGACCCGGCGAACCCATATAAGTGAGTCCCGCATGGAGTCATCATCTCGTCCTCAAACTTCAATTTCTTAAATGCTTCATAAGATAGTAAGTCGGCGGAAGATCCCGTGTCCACAAGAACTCGGTGAACTTCTCGGTTTGCCAATTTCACTTTGATAACTATAGCATCGTCGTGAGGAGAAGTGACGCCCTTGAGATCTTCGTCGGTGAAGGTTATTGGATCTGGGCATAAGTCATTTCTTCGTTTTCTTGGCAATTGCATCGATCCAACGAACCGTGCCTTTTGCTTCGCCTTCTTAATGGATTCTTCCGTCGGATTTCCCAAAACGATGTAAATGGGGGAAAACTCCCGAGTGTCGGGGTTTCTTCTCGGGATTCTTATCCGCCCTCTCGGGACTTTTGGATCCGAGTCTCTTAGTTGATCTAGGTGGGGACTTCTCTCGATCTTGTCGCTTCTTCTCAAGATATTTTTCAAGTTGCCCCGCTCGGATGAGCTTCTCGATCTCGATCTTTAGATTTCTGCACTCATCCGTATGGTGACCGTAGTCTTTGTGGAAACGGCAATACTTTGTCATATTCCTATCTTCGAGTCGGGCTCTTATCTTGCCCGGCCACTTCAAATTGTCGTTATTTCTGATCTGTAATAGAATTTCTGACCTCTTAGTATTAAGAGGTGTAAAGTCTCCATTAGCGAGTCTTTCTTTCCAAACTCCCTTTTTGTCATCTCTTGCCCGAGCATTTGAATTTTGACCTCTTTCTCCATAATTCTTCTTTTCCTTTACGCCTCTTGTGGACTCTTCCCGGGCTTCGATAACTTCTGCAACCGTTGCTTGTTTTTGGCATTTCTTGAGAAGTGCTCCATAAGTCCTCGGCTTGTCTTGGAGTAATACCTCGAGCAAACGTCTCTGGGTTATTCCACTCCACAGCGCATTGTACGCTACTGTATCATCCAATTCTTCGACTTCAATAGCCACTTTGTCGAATCTGAGAAGAAAGTCCCGAACGGACTCATTTGGTTTTTGCCTGATGGCAAAAAGGCTATCTGCTGTCTTCTTACTCCCGATGCAACTTCGGAATCGGGCAATAAATTTTCTCCCGAGTTCTCGAAAGTTTTGGATGGATCTTGGCGGTAGGCTAGAAAACCATTTTATCGCCGGGCCTTTGAGAGATGCCGGGAAAGTTCGGCATAATAGCTCATCTTCTCGGCCAATAACAGCCATGACCGATTTAAAATAACTAATATGTTCTCGAGGATTGGACTTACCTTCAAAGGGAGTGAATGTCGGCATGATAAAGTTCGGTGGAAGAGGTGCTCTCATGACTTCTTCTGAGAAGGGTTCTCTATCAACCACATCATAGTCGTCATCGAGGTCCCGATCATCAAGCCGTCTCTCCATGGCATCTAATCTTCTCCCGAGACCATGCGCCTCTTGACGCACTTGCGGAGACCGAACACTTCCGAGATCAGAATATTGGGAAGTTGGTCCATGAGAAGATCCATATTGACTAACCGACCCTCTCGGGTTATTAGATCTAGAATGGCCTCTTCCGTGACTTTCTCCTTCTTGCTCCCGAACTCCTTCATTTCTCGCGCCCTTTTCTAGGTAAATCTTGAGTTTGCCTAAGCCCAGCCAAACGGTGGAACACACTTCCCCTTGACCGATCCTCTCGGGGACGTGGCTCTTCGATATGCACTCCTTGAGATCTTTCTCCAACCCGTTCGGCTGGTCTCCTAGGTATTCTGGGATTTTTCCTTTCTTCATTCATCGGGCGTTGCCTATCCCGAGTCTGACGGACGGCTTCACGCCTTCGTCCCTCTTGGGAATTTCTGGGGGGTCCGGATGGTACCCCCGATCTGATGGACTAAGCCTCGAACGACTCCTTGGAGTTCCAACATTTGTTGTTGGACTTCTCTTTGCATATTCTGCAAATCGGCCACGGTCGCTGGAATAGGAGGTTGACTCGAACCGCCTTCTCCAAATGGAGTTGGAATAGTTAACGGGGGATTCTCCGGAACTCCTTCTTGATCTTCCTCTGGAATAGGAATTTGTCGATCTAGAGAAGGGAGAGTTTGTTCTTCAACACGTCCGTTTTCTGTCTCCCTTTCTCTAGCTCGAGTGAGAATTTGAGAACTTGTCACCTGAGGTGTGGTACGTCTCGTCATGACTTTTTGTGACTTTCCCACAGACGGCGCCAAATTGTTGCGTATAGAACTTCTTCGAGAGTCGGATATTGAGATGACCACCTTTAGAGCTCTCCAAACAAATTGGAATAACCGAGATGCCCGCACACACAAAGAAAGCAAGAACGGTCCGGCCTAGTTTTAGCCGGGGAACCGCCTCCGACGCTCAAATCAGCCTAGGTAACAATAATGGTTCTTGAGAGAGTTCTCAAGAACGTAATGAGTAAGTACTCAGATGAAAGTTCTCGTTACCTTTCTCCATGTTGGAGGTAGGTTTATATAGAAGTTACCTGGAGGCGGCGATTCCTTAGATTCCGGATCGATAGTTGAGGAGTGAGTGTAGTGGAATAACGGCTCCTTCTTTGTCGCACCTGATATCGCCGTTATGATGACTCACCTCCCCAATTCTCGGAATAGATATGCTGAGTGTTTATGAGTAACTAACTCTTCTTGACTTAGTCAAGAGAGTCTTCTGAGAAATGCTAGAGTTGGATATTTTTCCCAAGTGTGGCACTTCTCCAACGAAGAAATGAATCTGCCAAGATAGAGGTGTCTCTCCCGAATGAGGCCCTCGGGACCTTCTTTAGGGAAGAAGTGAGCCATCTCATATGGGAGGTGTTTCTCCCGAATGAGGCCCTCGGGACCTTCTTCAAGGAAGAAACCAGATGACAAAAAGAGAGGTGTATTTGTCCCGAGTGAGGTACTCGGGACCCTTTATGAGGGAAGAGAATCATCAACCCGAGGGGGTGCATCTCTCCCGAGGGGGTGCCTCTCTCCCCCCGGGGGTGCCTCTCTCCCGAGGGGGGGTGCCTCTCGGGGGGGGGGGGGGGGGGGGGGGGGGGGGGGGGGGGGCTGTTTCCAAAAAAAAAAAAAAAAAAAAAGGGGGGGAGGAGAAAAAATAGATGGGTATCAAGAAGGAGGACAAGACCCCCAAAAATAATTATTAACCATGTTAAATGTTGTGTCCCAAACCCCCCATTTTTTTTTTTAAGTTCAGGGGGGGGGTGTTGATATATTTTTCCCGGCGCCACAACAATTTTTTTTTATTGCACCCTTTTTTTTTAAACTTTTAATAAAAAAAAACCCTTATTTTTTTTCAAAAAAAAATTTTTGGGTTCAAACCCTATTGAAGCTTAGGATGGGATAAGGTAGATTCAAACTATTGAAGCTAAACTTGCATTAGAGGGTAGTACCTTCTCCTCTTCCGAAAAGTGTGACAGTAGAATCCAGCCCTTCTATGAGTTTGGATCTGACACCAACATGGAGTGCAACCCACACGTAAAGCATGGATCCAAATCAAGATGGATACCTAACCGAATAGGCATGTGGATAATTTAACTAAATTTTAATTGTATTTATTGTTTCCTAATAAAAAAAAAAATCTTCATTGTTATTTTAGTTCAATTTAAAAATCTTCATTTAAAAAAAAAAATTCCTAAATTTTATCCAACTTTTGTGAATTTAGTTCCTTTTTTATGTTGTCAAAATTTATAATTTTTTTCATAAAGGGATTTTGATTAACTTTCTTTAAAAATGTATTTTAATTACTTTAATTTTCTTACTACCTTAATTGTTTATGGCAATCTTCATATTTTAGTTACTATTTTTTTTCAAGATGTTTTTGGTAATTTTATTTTTTTATTTTTTTATTCAAGAGAAAATCCTAAAATATCATATCACAATTATTAACAAAATTAGGAAATAAAGCATAGAAACAAATTTTAAGAGGAAAAGTAACTTGAAAAAGAAAAAAAAAAAATTCTGAATCCGAGAATATCCTACTACAACTATTAGCAAAAGTAAAAAACCAAACATGGAATGAAGTTTTTGAAGAAAAAATTAGTCCAAAAAAATTCTGCAAGATTTCTTCCATTAATATAATCGTGAGAGGAAATCTCTCCTTTTTTTTTTTTTGGCAATCCTCTCAGGATTTGATTTTACAAATTTAAGAAAATGAAAAAGGAAATAAAATTGATTTGTATGGAACCTTAAAAAAAAAAAAAAAAAAAAAACAAAAAGAAAAAAAAAAAAAAGAAAAAAAGAAAGAAAAAGAATTCTCTTTCCTATTTGATATTTGATTTTAAAAAATAAAATAAAAATATAATGGGTACCCAACATTTGTGTGGAAGAACAAAAATTATTAGAATACTAAAATGCAAATGATATTTGATAAAAATACACGATAGAATGGCCATGGAAAAGATTTACGATGAAAGAGGTACATACTTTATATAATAGTATGATTTATAAAGAAGATTGTTTGAGATTGAAAAAAAAATCTTTTATTATCTTTTCTAGGAAAAATATCTTTCTTGATTTAATTGTTTGAGATTGAAAAAAAAAATCTATATTTTACTATCTTTTCTAGGAATTTTTTTTCGATTTAATTTAATATTATGCATTTAAATAAAAAGAAATATAAAAAGGATACCAATAATTTGTGAGTAAAAAATAAAATGACAACAAAGCTAATACAAAAAATATGACATTTAAATAAAGACAAAGGTTACAATAATCAAGTTAAAAATTTGGAAAAAAAGATAACTACATGCTTTTATAATAGTAGTATGACTTTTAAAGAAACTTAGAATATATATTTTTTTGTTTACCAAAGAAAAAACAGAAACTTAGAATTGCTTCTGTTGCGTCTAGAACTTCTTCTGGGATCGGATACTGAGATGACCGCCTCAAGAGCTCTCCAACTAAGTTGGAATAACTGGGATGCTTGCACTCACAAAGAAAACAAGAACGGTCCGGCCAAGGTTTGGCCAAGGAACCGCCTCCGACGCCCAAGTCAGCCTAGGCAACAATAAGAGTTCTTGAGAGAATTCTCAAGAACGTAATGAATAAGTACTCAGATGAAATTCTCTTACCTTTCTCCATGTAGGAGGTGGGTTTATATAGAGGTTACTTGGAGGCGGCGCTTCCTTGAGTTTCGGATCGACGGTTGGAGAATGAGTGGAGTATCCTTGGAATAACGACTCCTTCTTTGTTGCACCAGATAGAGCCGTTATTTGTTGACTCATCTCCCCAATTCTCGAAACGGATAAGCTGAGTAGTTATCCGTAACTAACTCTCGTTGACATAGTCAAGAAGGCCTTCTGAGACTTGCTTCGAGCGTGGCTTGCCAAGGAAAAGATACACCAACTTAAGTCGGGTATGTATCTCTCCCGAGTGAGGCACTTGGGACCTTTTTTCAAGGAAGAGATGAGCCAGCCCAAGGGGGTGTATATCTCCCGAGTGAGGCACTCGGGACCTTTTATGAAGGAAGAGATGCACCAGCCCGAGGGGGGGGGGACTCGGGACCTTAGTTCCCCACAATAGAGCCCCCCATTCCGTGCGATTGACTTCTTGAACATATGGACTATTATTCTCAGGTTTCTTAAAAAGTCTTATTCTTCTGGGAGAATTTCAAAGCGTCATATTGAATGATAGTCGTCATTTCTCCAAAGTCTTCTTAAAAGTTGTGATTTGTAACTCCCAACCATTGTATTGATTCACATTTATTGTAGCTCCTGATATGCCAACGGTTACGTTATCTCAGCCGTTGAGATACTCGATCGTAGACCATTCGATTAGGATCTTGAGCCTTCTCAATCTCAACCGTCTTGGCCTTTCATCTTCAGTCGTTGGATCGTGACCTTTCATGTGCTAGATCTCAACCGTCGCCTTGCTTGATTCCCAACCGTTGGATGCATCTCTTCATCTTCCTCCTCCTCACTATAAATAGAGGTTCAATCCTCATTTTCACTTTTTTGCTTGCAAACTCTTTCTGAAGTCTCCTGACTGCGTTGCTTGCTTTCTTCAACTAGCTATTCCAATCCTTCAACCAGTAAGTTATCTCTAACTTTTCTCCATTTCTTTCCTTTTTCATTTCTGTATTATGGATAAGTTAAGAAAAGGCAAGGAAATAGCTCGAGCCACCTCCCGATTGGAGGTCCCGACTACTGAGATCTCAAGTCCCGAGATGTCTTCCCGAACTCAATCTATGCATTATTCTAGCGAAGATGATCTCTCGGATTCTCCTGACTCTCATATTGTGAGAGCAGCTGCTGACTTAGCTAGGGACGACCCTCTTGACCAAGAACCCCTATGCTCTGATTTATGAACGGACTTAGTCAATTTCGATCCTTCTGTGGATTCCTTGGCTGAGCAAGAGGTTGATAGTATTAGTCAATCTCTTCCTGCTCAATTACGAGTTGTTAGTCAGAGGCATTCTTCGCCTCGTCCACCCCTTTCTCGTCCTCAAGATTGCCGGAATCGTTGGCCACCATTTCTCCATACGGAGTTGCTTTCTAAAGAGGCAACTCTTGAAGAAAGGAATAAGCCAAAACCGCCTTCTCACATTGACTATGACCTCAAGCTCTCGGGTCCCGAATTCTATCCCGAAGATCTTACCCAAAACCATCTCGAACATTTGAGGGATTTCTGTGAGATTCCAAAGGATTATTCCTTCTTGCTCCTGTCTTCATCCAGTCTAGTTGGAGAGCCCCCTGAAGGGGCCTTCTCCCTCTATTATGATGCCTTCTTAGGGGGTCTTCATCTTCCTGTCCAGAAACTTATTGAAGACCTTCTAACACATTATGGAATTTCTCCTTCCAACCTTATTCCAAATAGTTGGAGAAATGTCACTTGTTTTGTTGGTTTCTGTTATAATGTTGGAGTCAAACCAACATTCCCCCTTCTTCAACGTTTCTTCGAAGTTAAGAGTCAATCAAAGGGGGGTTGGCTCTCTCTTCATCGTCGGGTAACTGAAGCGGTTGACTGGTCGGGCAACATCATTTTGCCGGGGTCTATGCCTACGTCCCAAGGGGTGGAGACATCATTTCCTTTTCTGCAAGCCCCCAGTCCAGCCGCCATTCCCGACTGATTTTGTGAAGAAATCCAACTCAGATCTTAAAGAACCCAATAATCTTGTTGAGTTGTCCGCCGCCGAAGAAGCGGCTTTAGAAAAGATCATCAAGGTTGAAGGAGATTCAGCCGCAGTTCACGGATACTTGTCTGAGTATCCGTCTATTCTTCAGTTGTGGGGCTTTTCTCTGGGTGAGCCCCTTATTCATTGACGTTCTTCAATTTTGTGGATTTTCTTATCTTGCATTTTCTAATCTTCTTCGTTTGTTGTCACAGTGGCTAACAAATTGGATATCAATGCTCTTCGGGCCATTACAAGTGGGAATACCAAGGAGGCTTTTGCCCGAAAGGCTGTGAAGAAAGGCGGAGCCAAAGAGATTGGTCCCGTCGTCCAAGCCCTGAGTGCTCTTGATTCGTCCAAGCCTTCGGGCTATTTGAAGAAGACTGCCAGGAAGAGCTCTTCAGCTGGAGGAGGTCCTCCCGAGATAGGCGTTCCTCAAGCGTCCCCGTCCAGCCGCTCGGGTAGGCCTTCCAAGAGGCTTCGAGACGGCAAGGATACTGCCGAGGGGGACTCCCGAAAGTCCCCCGTGTTTGTTCCCGGGTGGGACTTAACTTCAAATGATACGGTTCTGGGGGATCCTAATGCGGCTAGAACTTGGCTTCTCGAAGGGATGATTCCATTAGATCATCAGCACCTGAAAGATCTCCCGGATGACAAGTTTTATGCCAATGCCTATAGGTAATTCTCCTTCCTTCTTCCTTGTAGCTCTTTAAGTAACTTATGTAATATGGTATTCCAAATTTTCTTCAGGTATTTCTCAGGAACCGTGCATTATATGGGAGAATGCATGATTCGCTCTGAGCATCTGACTAACCAGCTTCGGGATGTTGAGAAGGCTCGCGAACGATCTGTCGTGGAACTTTCTGAGTCTATCAAGAAGGTTGAGGTAATGAAGAAGCGGGAGGAAGAAAAGAGTTTGAAGCTGAAGGAGATGTTGAAGAGAAAGTCAGCCCTTAAAGAAGAGCTTTCTCAGATGAAGAATGACTTGGATGAGGCCCTCAAGGATAAGGAAAAGCTGGCGCGCGAGAAGGCTGAAGGCTGAGATGGAGTCTATTGCCCTTCAGCTTCGCTCTGAAGTTCGGGCAAGAAAACTTCCTATTAGTGCCGATGAGGTCCCCGATGTCGTCCAGAAGGAAATCATCGCTTCTTACCTTGGCACTTCTCAGTTCAAGAAACTTCAATTGGCTCTCTCTGCTTCGACCTACCGCCTCAGACTCAATGATGCTTTCACTGAAGTTCTTCGACGGGTTGATATTCCTAACCCAAAGGAATTTGCCGGGATGCTAGACGGTAGAGTTTACGAGACTCTTGAAAGAGATGTACCTGAAGGTATTGAGTGCAGGGAACCATTTAGCCCTCTTGATCCTCTTCTCTACATTGATGAATATGAAGAAGTGGGCTCTGGAGAGAGTCTCGAGAAAGAGCGTCCGGACGAAGAGCTTCCCGAAGGAGAGAATCCTCTTGAGAAGTGAAAGACTTAACTTTTTCTTGCTTCTGCTTTTGAGAAACTTGAATACTTGAATTTTTGCTCCTGTTTTTTGGAATTTTTATAAGTACTGTTGAATTTGCCTCTGTAATATTGGTTCTTGTGGCCAAGTATTTGGAATAGTAACTTGTAGTTGTTTGCTTCCAACTGAGGCATTAAGCTTCTTTTGACTTGTCCTGAGTATCTACCCGAGTCACTCCCCTAGCAGAATGCCTTAGAGGTTATGATGCGTTGAGTACTCTTGTGCCTTTATTCCAGATGGTCTGCCCGAATAGGGTCCCGAATGAAGGTCTTGGAGATAATTGTATCTTATGTGAGCTTTCTTGGTCTTTCATAAGAGATGGAGAAATTCTCCAGAGTGGCTACCCGAGTGAGGTCCCGAGTGTGACGCCTTTGAGAAATTCCATCTCATGAGAGCCTTCCTTAGGCTTTCATAAGAGGTGGGGAAATTCTCCCGAGTGGCTACCCGAGTAAGGTCCCGAGTGTGACGCCTTTGAGAAATTCCATCTCATGAGAGCCTTCCTTGGGCTTCCATAAGAGGTGGGGAAATTCTCCCGAGTGTCTACCTGAGTGAGGTCCCCAGTGTGACGCCTTTGAGAAATTCTAGATTATGAGAGCCTTCCTTGGGCTTTCATAAGAGGTGGGGAAATTCTCCCAAGTGGCTACCCGAGTGAGGTCCCGAGTGTGACGCCTTTGAGAAATTCCATCTCATGAGAGCCTTCCTTAGGCTTTCATAAGAGGTGGGGAAATTCTCCCGAGTGGCTACCCGAGTGAGGTCCCGAGTGTGACGCCTTTAAGAAATTCCATCTCATGAGAGCCTTCCTTGGGCTTTCATAAGAGGTGGGGAAATTCTCCCGAGTGGCTACCCGAGTGAGGTCCCGAGTGTGACGCCTTTGAGAAATTCCATCTCATGAGAGCCTTCCTTGGGCTTTCATAAGAGGTGGGGAAATTCTCTCGAGTGGCTACCCGAGTGAGGTCTCGAGTGTGACGCCTTTGAACTCTCTTGGGTTCTTCATTGATTTGAAGGGCGCTCCTGGGTTCTTAAACTTGTTAAGAACTGTCTTGGGCTCTTCTTAAGAACACTCTCGGGTTCTTGAACTTGTCAAGAACTCTCTTGGGTTCTTCATAGATTTGAAGGGCGCTCCTGGGTTCTTAAACTTGTTAAGAACTCTCCTGAGCTCTTCTTAGGAATGCTCTCGGGTTCTTGAACTTGTCAAGAACTCTCTTGGGTTCTTCGTTGATTTGAAGGGCACTCCTGGGTTCTTAAACTTGTTAAGAACTCTCCTAGGCTCTTCTTAAGAAAGCTCTCGGGTCCTTGAACTTGTCAAGAACTCTCTTGGGTTCTTTTGAAGAAATGCTTGTATATTCTTCGCTATAACTTTCTTCTTGAGAAAAAGTGTCACATCCCCCCAGCCGGTACCCTAACTGGCATACCCGAGAGTGTGATCCACAACCCTAAAGATCAAGTTTAGGAACGATCATATCCATTTCGCACAATAACATAATCAAAAGCAAGAACAAATCATAGTGTTCAAGTAATTTATAATGAAAGTCAAGAAAGGATTTCAGAAGGATCACTATAGAATATCAGAGTGCGGAATAACAAGATACCAAATCAAAAGACAAATGTAGAGTATAGCGGAAATATACCCTACAAACACATACGGAAGGTAGATCAAAATCTAAGTAAAGCTCTAAGCTAATACAAGTAAAGTAAAAGATACGAATGTAGAGAAAACTATTCCACATCTTCAATCAGCTCTTCTTCTCTTTGAGTCTTCATCTTCTTCACCTTGTGCTTCCTCATACGTATCGTCATAGTATTCAAACCTGTAGAGAAGTCTAACAAAAGATTGTACAAAAAGGAATGAGTTTCGAAAGAAACTCAGTAAGGCAAGTTAATCCATAACAACATAAATAACATGTGGCAGAACATAACAAGATGCAATGCAATATGAAACAGATAATGTATGTATGCATCTAACTCTATGTATGCTGGTCTCTATGGCAGACATGCTTTAAGTCATAGCACCATACTTCTTTGGGAAGGTCCGCTCACATCCTCAACCATTTAAGATATCTTGGATTCTCTCACGGATCATTTCACCGGTCTTGAGCAGCCGGTTGGTAATGGGTCCTTCATCCCTCATGACAAACCATGGCAGGGGGTTAAGTCAATACACTCTCTCACAACCATTTGGCATAAGTACTGGCGCATGTCAGGGAAAAGCCTAGCCCAATGCAAGTCATCTACTCAGTTACATCAACTCAGGTCCAGATACTTCCATTCCTCGTCCCTGATGATCCTTTCCGGTATCCTTTCCACTAGAGTCCTAATAGTCCCTGACTACGGACTCATCAACCCTATTGGTTATCCACATATGGTAAACGGGAAGCTCTCATGTCCTCTCACGGATCATTTCACCGGTCTTGAGCCCCCATGAGCCCAAGTCTAGCCATATGCAACCCTCCAATAAATGGCCTCTTTCGAGTATCCACAATGTGATCCATGTCCTCTCACGGATCTTTTCATCGGTCTTGAGCGCCCACGAATCCCCATTGCTACCACGGGTCGTTCGGTCTCAATACCTTCCGATTCGGGTCTGATATAACAGGGGTATATCCTAGCCAAACACTACTAGACAGCCCTAGGTATGACATCCATTGATTCGGGAAAGCGTCGATGGGTATCTTCGGAGAACATCCCATACTATTCCCTCCGATGTCCAAGGACAGAAGTGTCAAAAGGACAACTTCCCAAACCCAAACCAAACTTAAGCAAACACATTCTCAGATCAGTCATAACATATACAACCAACAGTTCATCATATACAAGAGAATGTAAAAGCAAAATTAGATTAGGCAATAATAGGTAATTCATATAACATGAAAAATGAAAAAGATAATATAAACAAGTGCTACTGATCTCACAGTAAGAGATCAGAATTAAATTATAATAACAGTAAGTAATCTCATAGTTTCACAAAGTAGAAACCAGAGAACAAACAATCTATGTAGTTAAGGAATTAACTGTCCTTACCTGATTATCGAAGAATATGATCCAAAACCAAAGAGAGCAACTCCAAACTTAGCAAATAGACTCCTTAATAATCATAGATACAACATTAGGAAAGATGCCTAAAAGATCAGAGAGCAAACGAATCAATTCGGGCGAAAAACGAAGCTACGGACTCCTTTGGTCGAGTGCCCCACTCGACCAAGGAGTCGACCAAGCAAGTCAGTACGGAATTGTACAGACTGCTTTGGCCATAACTTCCTCGTTTGAAGTCGGAATGATCCGAAATTCGAAGGGGAACTTCCTAGGATGTATTAGAATCATATGGGAAGATAAAATCATCAAGTCATGGGGAAAATTTGGGTTCTTGATCTAACCCAAGAAATTAGGGTTTCAACCTTATGGTACCCATAAAAAGGTTGAGATCACAGAATGGAAAGAAAATTAAATAATTGGCCAAAAGCAATAAGAAAATCATAGGAAAGCTAATTTAGGTTAATAGAAACATTGCCCATGAGGTTTCCCTCGCATGGGAGGTTAACAAGAGTTTCCAAAAGATCATACTAGGGTTAGGGTTTCAAGAAAATCTTCGGCTAGGGTTGAGATCATGATGATGATCATAGATCTCAAAGAAACGAAGGAGATCACGAAGGGGTGGTTGCAAGGATGCAGCATCAACTTCCTGATCTCAATCAAGAACAAGATCAAAGAAAGAATAATTAGAATTTCAGAAGAGATACTAAACTTGAATTGTCAGATCAAAGAAGAGAGGTTTCAGATCTGCAGAGGAATCATTCGAAATCACCAGAGAGAGTTTCGGAGAGGTCTTCTCACGTTCAAAAAGTGTTTAGGAGGCTGCCGTAACCAAGAAACTCGAAGTAGGGTTTAAATAGAAGTGAAAAACCCTAAAAATTACAAATTCTCGGATTTGGCAAACCCTTTGGTCGAGTGCTTGGTCGAGTGGCCCACTCGACCAGTCAGTCGACCAAGGCAGACAGTAAGGAATAATCAGGGATTTGGAGGACTATACAGGGTCAAATTGAGTGAGGTTTTCTCCTGGAAGTCCATCAAGAAGTCTAGTTTCAGGAAATATATTCGGATTGAGCACAGGAGTTCATTAGGTATTTCAACTAATTCACCCCTCTTCGGTGTGCAGATTCAGAACAAAACCTGATGGCTCTCATGGAAAGGCTAGGGGTAATCAAGATTCACCCTAGGAAAAGAGAAACAAAGAATGCACAATCTGAAAAGGTGTTGGGAAGTTTCCAACAGATAAAAGAACATTAGGGTCTCAAATATGGTTACCTTTCATAAGAGTTGGTTACCTCCCATGAGAGTTACCCATAATAAACTCTCACAAAAAAAACAACCCAAGATAGATAAAGGAACATCTCATTAATATTTCAAAATCAAGAATGGAAATAGGAAGGGTGTACCAATGAGAGAAAAGAATGTAAATAAATTCAAAGGAAAGAAATCCTAATATCCCATGGGAAGATTAGGGAAAAAAAAAAGATTCACCATAGGGACTAAAGATAAAGAAATCATAATAAAGAAAGTCTTGGGGAGGATCCAATGAATTAATAGAAAATAGAAGGGTTGCCAATTGGTCCAAGGAAAAACAAGGATCAACTCCTCAATCATGAGGACACAAGGGAAGGTCATGGTAATAGTATGAGACCTTCCCCACAATCATAAAGATAGGTAGAAAATTCAGGGAAAGTATCATCAAGATTGTTGGTGGAATCAAATTCAAGAATCATCGCCATATGGCTTCAAGAACATAGAGTGAATTGGGGAATTCATTCTAGGGCTAAAAGAATTAGAGAAGAGGTCATTACAGCAGTGTAATACCCTTCTCATAATCAGAATATCAGAAGTAGAGAAGAAAGAATGAATTAAAGAAGAAACGAATTGAATACTAACCTTTTAGAAGAGAAACGATGAAGAAATCTGAACATATGTTTGGGTCTTTCTTGGCTTCGAAGGAGAGGATCTAGGGCTCTTCCCACGTTCTCCAAAGGCTTAGAACAGATTGGGATTGAAAAACATGGAGTTCCCTCCTCTTTAAATAGCACACAGAGTCCAAGAATTACTAGGATTTCACCAAATTGACCAAACTGACCTTGTTGATTGATTGGTTGCCAAAGAGGAAGTTCTAAGGTCCTTGCCACGTTCTCTAGAGAGTTAGAAACCTAGTGGGATTGTTTACCACGAAATTATAAGAAATAAAGCTTTTAAAAACCTTCAAAACAGAAAATTACCAAAATGCCACTGCCTAGACAGCTTGTTCAAAAATAGGGATTTAATGGGCCTAACTTCAATATTTTTGGATGGGCTTCTTTCAACGCATCATACTACTTACCTAGTATGGAGGGATGTCTTCAAACCAGGTCCAACTAAGCTTTAGGTCCATCAACCAAGTTCTTCTTCACTAGTGAGTAGTTCAATACCAAATCAATTAAGGTTTCCATAAGGAAACACCATCATCAATATCCATGGGTTTTGGGTCAAACACCATATCTTCTACTGAGATGGCCCACGAAGACATCATCCCTCATTTTGGGACATTGGTTCAACCCTAAGAGAAAGGTCTGACATGGTTTCCTAAGATTTTCAAAGATAGTAAAACTGAAATCACGGTCAAACTTCAAAGTCAACATTAAACAAAACTGAAATCACGGTCCAACTTTAAAGTCAACATTTAAACTAACCCTTCTTTACCCAAAACAGATAGGGTGACCTGGCTAGGTTTGGGCTGGATTTCACATTCTTCCCCCCTTAAAATAATTTCGTCCTCGAAATTGGGAGAGAACTTGGTTTCAAAAAGGCAGGGGTACTTTCCTATTATCTTGGCTTCCTTCTCCCAAAGTCCACGGAAAACAAATAACAATAAGTCTTTTGTAATAAAACAAGGAGTAAATCTAACATGCTTTGAAATCAAATCGAAAGTATGATCATGGCTTCATGAAGATTTCACAAGGATCATGGCGAAGATTAATATGAAGATTATAAAACTTTAAGAATGAAAGGAGATTGTAGAAGAGATGGTTGCAACGATCAATATGTTGCAAGGATGCAACATCTACTTCATAATCTCAATCTCAAATAGTAAATCATAGCAAGAGTAGATCAATACAACACAAGAGAGATTACAATTCTTTGATTGAAGAATAGGGGATGAAAAGCTTGAAGTCTTGAAACAATTAGATGGAATAACAAATCATGAAGATCACACTTGATTTCTCTTCGAAATCATCATGTGGAGAATTCACAAGGTTATAGAGTGTATGGAGATCCACTCTAGAACAGCAGGGATAGAAGGATCAGTCATGGGAATGATTTAAGATCATCCTCCTATCAAAGGGAATGTAAGGCACAAGGAGAAATCGTGGAGAGAATAGATCAGCTTTGGGGTAAACTTCTACCAAACGAAACTAAGCAATTCGTACAGCAGAGAATAAATCGAACAATGCATATGGTATATATGTATTTGGTACAACAGCAAGGTTAGGAATAGGTGGGATCTCACAAAAAGGATGTCAACAATGAAGACATAGTTTTTATTGAAAATCAAATGGTCTTTCGACTTACTTGCAAATGCTACATATCTGGACTAATTCTACTGATAGAATTTCTGAAGATTCATGGAATTCCAAGTTCGGTCTATTGTTTCGCCTGTGGCTAAGCTTTTTAGCTTGTAGGTCCCTGGTTTCATCTCTTGCTCGACGAGATATGGTCCTTCCCATGTGGGTGAGAGCTTGCCTTGGTTTCTTGGGTCGGATGCCGCAACTTTGCTGAGCACTAAGTCACCCGCACGATGTCTTCTATTTTTTACCCGAGCATTTTAGTATCCAGCTACTCGGTTCTGATATCTGTGATTTCGGTATTCTAACATGCTCCGCACTTCGTCTATTAGATCAAGATTGCTCTTCAAGCCCTCTTCATTTGCTTATTCATTGAAGTCTGTATATCTCTTTGATTCTGCTAATATCTCTACTGGGACAAGTGCTTCTGTGCCGTAGGCTAGCCGAAAAGGTGTATCTCCCATAGGAGTTCTGGCCGTGGTGCGATATGACCAAAGGATGCTTGGTAGTTCTTCAACCCATTTGGCCCGACTTGTCTCCAGACGCTTCTTTATTCCATCCAAAAGCGTTCGATTGGTTATTTCAACTTGCCCATTGCTCTATGGATACGCCACGGATGAAGTTCTATGCTCGATATGATATCTTTCACAATAATTCTTGAAGCCGGCTCCGACAAATTGCTTTCCGTTGTCGGTCACAAGGATCTTGGGAATTCCAAATCTGTAAATTATCCTTTCTTGAAAGAACTTTTGCATTTGTTTCTCAGTAATGGATGAGAGAGGTTCGGCTTCCACCCACTTAGTGAAATAGTCAATTGCCACGATCAAATATTCTCTATTGTTGGCGGCCTTAGGGAGTTTTCCCACCAGATCCATTCCCCACATGGCAAAAGGGATCGGACTGGAGACTGATGTAAGAGGGACAGCCGGAGTCTTCGGAATAGATGCATGAAGTTGACATTGTTTGCATTTCCTGACATAGTCCACGGCGTCTTTCTGAATAGTCGGCCAATAAAGTCCTTGACGTATTATTTTGTGGGCCAAAGCCCAACCTCCCATATGCGCTCCGCATATTCCTTCATGTACTTCAGCTAAGGCATATTGAGCTTGAGAAGGGCCAACACATTTTAGAAGAGGCTGTGTGACCGATCTTTTATAAAGTTGTTCTTCAATAATGGTGAACTTCGCTGCTTGATTCTTAATTGCCTTAGCCTCCTTGACATCTTCTGGAAGGATATCATTCTTCAAATATGATATAATTGGGTTCATCCAACTCGGCTCTTCTTCAATATCCATTGCCTCAGCTTCCCGAATGCTAGGAATTTCCAATTGTTCAATATAAACGGCTGAGCCTAAGGTTGAGTACTTGGATAAAGCCAGCTTGGATAACTCATCTGCTACTGCATTTTCCTTTCTCGGAATTTGCTTTATTTTGAGATGATCGAAATAATGGCGACAATCATCAATTTTGGATAAGTAATTTGTCATTCTTGTTTCTTTTGCCTCGTACACGCCACGAACTTGATTCACGATCAAATGAGAGTCACTTCGGACTTCCAATTCTCGGACTCTTAGGGCTCGGGCAAGTCTTAGTTCTGCCAGAAGGGCTTCATACTCGGCCTCGTTGTTGGAGGCTTTGAAATTGAATCTTAAAGCATAATGAATAGTAAATCCACCCGGGCTGACTAGCATTAGCCCTGCTCCACTCCCCGAAGAGTTGCTCGAGTCGTCAACGTACAATGTCCATAACTCCCGATCGGGTGAATTTTCTACTCCCGAAGTGGGTATGCTATTCTCAAGAACGAAGTCAGCCAATACTTGTCCTTTTATCGCTGGACGAGTTCTATACTTGATTTGGTATTCGCTTAATTCAATAGCCCATGTTACCATTCTTCCCGCTAAGTCTGGTTTCTGTAGTACCTTCTTCAACAGGAAGTTGGTCAAGACTACGATTGGATGAGCTTGGAAGTCTGGTTGAAGTTTTTAAGATGCGATTACAAGGGCTAGAGCTTGTTTGTCCAAATCTGGATATCGCGTCTCGGCATCTACTAGAACATGACTTATGAAATAGATGGGGTTTTGTGAAGTACCTTCTTCTTTTACTAACATTGCGCTCACTGCTGATGAAGAGATGGCTAAGTATGCGAATAGTTGTTCTCCCGTGGATGGTCGAGCTAAGAGAGGTGGTGTCCCGAGCTTCTCTTTCAACTTCTCAAATGCTTTCTGACATTCATCGGTCCAGAGGGTATCCTTCGCCTTCCCGAGGTCTTTAAGAGCCTGGAAGAAAGGCAAACATTTTTCACCCGATCTCCAAATGAATCGGTTTAAGGCAGCTACTCTTCTGGTCAGGCATTGAATATCCCTAACCGTTTTTGGTGACTCCATCTCGAGCAAAGCTTTGATTTTTTCCGGATTAGCTTCAATTCCTCGCTGGGATACCATAAATCCAAGGAATTTTCCGAAAGAAACTCCGAACGCTCACTTCTCTGGATTTAGCCTCATCTGATATGTTCTCAAAGTATCAAAGACTTCTTCAAGATCTTCCAGATGACTTCTTTGGGCTATACTCTTAATGAGCATATCATCCACATATACTTCCATATTTCTTCCGATTTGGTCTTTGAAGACTTTGTTTACCATTCTTTGATAAGTTGCCCCGGCGTTCTTCAACCCGAAAGGCATGACCTTGTAGAAGTAACTTTCTCGATCTGTCATAAAGGCCGTATCTCGCTCATCCTTGGGATTCATCATAATCTGATTGTATCCCGAGTAAGCGTCCATGAAGCTCAAAACTTCATGTCCCGCTGTGGCGTCAATCAAGAGGTCAATCCGAGGAAGTGGATAGCAATCCTTTGGGCATGCCTTATTCAAATCTGTGTAATCCGTACACATTCTCCATTTGCCGTTGGCTTTCTTCACCATTACTACATTTGCCAACCAAGTTGGGCATTCTATTGGTTTTATGAAACCCGATTGCTCTAGCTTCTCCACTTCGGTTCTGATGGCGGCATGTTTCTCGAGCGAAAAATTCCTTCCTTTTTGGATCATGGGAATTGCATCTTCCCTAATCCATAGGCTGTGTTCCGCAACTCTTCGATCTATTCCTGGCATGTCTTCGGCCGACCATGCGAATACATCAAGATTGTTTTGGAGAAACTCGGTCAGTTCTTCCTTGAATTATGTAGGCTGTTCTGAACCGATCATAGTTCTTTTCTCGGGAAAATCCAGATGAAGTTGAATTTTCTCAAGCTTCTCAACAGGTTTGGCTCTTTGCATAGCTTCTTCATCCCGGTCATCCTGAATTTCGATACTCATTGTATTGCCCGATCTCTCGGTTCTTCTGACTTTCTTGAGATAATTCACATAACATTGTCTGGAGAGTCGCTGATTAGAAGAGCACTCCTCGACTCCTGCTGTGGTTGGAAACTTCAACTTCATATGCGTTGGAGAAACCACTGCCCTTAAGGCGTTAAGAGTTGGCTTCCCGAGCAAGACATTGTAAGCTGAGAGGTCCTGAACCACCATGAAGGTTGTTTGGACGACTGCATCGCGAGGGGAGGTCCCGATCCTTAGATCCAATTGGATGGTCCCTTCGGATATGGCCGACGACCCGGCAAACCCATATAAGTGAGTCCCGCATGGAGTCATCATCTCGTCCTCAAACTTCAATTTCTTAAATGCTTCATAGGATAGTAAGTCGGCGGAAGATCCCGTGTCTACAAGAACGCGGTGAACTTCCCGATTTGCCAATTTCACTTTGATAACTATAGAGTCATCATGAGGAGAAGTCACGCCTTTGAGGTCTTCATCCATGAAGGTTATTGGATCTGGACATTAGTCGTTTCTTTGTTTTCTTGGCAACTGCATCGATCCAACGAACCGTGCCTTTTGCTTCGCTTTCTTAATGGATTCTTCGGTCGGATTTCCCAAAACAATATAAATGGGAGAAAATTCCCGATGGTCGGGTTTCTTCTCCGGATTCTTATCTGCCCTTTTGGGACTTTTGGGTCTGAGTCTTTTTGTTGATCTAGGTGGGGACTTCTCTCGATTTTGTCGCTTCTTCTGAAGATACTTTTCAAGATGCCCTTCTTGGATGAGTTTCTCGATCTTAAGATTTCTGCACTCATCCGTATGGTGGCCGTAGTCCTTGTGAAAGCGGCAATACTTTGTCATATTCCTATCTTCGGGTCGGGCTCTTATCTTGCCCGGCCACTTCAAGTTTTCCTTATGTCTGATCTGTAATAGAATTTCTGACCTCTTAGTATTAAGAGGTGTAAAGTCCCCATTGGCGAGTCTTTCTTTCCAACCTCCCTTTTTGTCATCTTTTGCCCGAGCATTTGAATTCTGACATCTTTCTCCATAATTCTTCTTTTCCTTCACCCCTCCCGCCAATTTGTTGTGTCTAGAACTTCTTCTGGGATCGGATACTGAGATGACCGCCTCAAGAGCTCTCCAACTAAGTTGGAATAACTGGGATGCCTGCACTCACAAAGAAAACAAGAACGGTCCGGCCAAGGTTTGGCCGGGGAACCGCCTCTGACGCCCAAGTCAGCCTAGGCAACAATAAGAGTTCTTGAGAGAGTTCTCAAGAACGTAATGAATAAGTGCTCAGATGAAATTCTCTTACCTTTCTCCATGTAGGAGGTGGGTTTATATAGAGGTTACCTGGAGGCGGCGCTTCCTTAAGTTTCGGATCGACGGTTGGAGAGTGAGTGGAGTATCCTTGGAATAACGGCTCCTTCTTTGTCGCACTAGATAGAGCCGTTATTTGTTGACTCATCTCCCCAATTCTCGGAATGGATAAGCTGAGTAGTTATCCGTAACTAACTCTCGTTGACATAGTCAAGAAGGCCTTCTGGGACTTGCTTCGAGCATGGCTTGCCAAGGAAGAGATACACCAATTTAAGTCGGGTATGTATCTTTTCCGAGTGAGGCACTCGGGACCTATTTTCAAGGAAGAGATGAGCCAGCCCAAGGGGGTGTATATCTCCCGAGTGAGGTACTCGGGACCTTTTATGAAGGAAGAGATGCACCAGCCCGAGGCGGGTGTATCTCTCCCGAGGGGGGGGGGGACTCGGGACCTTAGTTCCCCACAACAGCTTCCATTATTCTCGGTGTTTTTATATGCCTTTTAAGATCGATCATTGGGTCTTTTTATAGTTTGTGATTGATCAATATGTTTTATTTGGTGCTCATATCAATTGCGTACGCATGCTTGTTTCATAAGCTTCTTATTTTAGCCAAGTTATCATCATGCTCTTGTACATATGTTTTTTCGTTGCTCTTCACATCTCTCAATTTTATAATTGAGTGCTAATTTATTTACCAACAGATAAAAAAAAAAAAATTCTAGATTTTTAAAATTTTTTTCCCATGGTTTCATTGGTCAAGCTTATGCCAATATCCATGTGTTGTGTGACCTGTGAGTGTAACACATTTTCTATCAAAAAGAAAATAAGTGTAATACATTAACAATGATACTGATCCAATGATTGATAGTAACCTTAATTTTTGTACATCAAAATTTGAATTTTGAATTTCAACTCAACTGTCAACCAATTGATCGGCATCTATGTTAATATGTTGCACTCTACATATCTCATTCATTTCTACTATTTAAAAAAAAAAAAAAAACCTACTTGATAAGGTTGCTTTAAAAAGTTACACCTGATTTCTATTAAAAAAGGATGTTACTTGATAGATTTGATAGATTTTAATTTTGAAAATATTTATTTGCTATTTATTTTAATGCTTTTCATTTTCGTGCTTTGACTTACCTACAATTAGGTAGTCATAAGGGGGGCATACTTCAAATCTAACCACCCGCTAGATGCCCTGCCCATGGTACCAAGCAACCATGGTAAGCCACATGTCGATATGTCGTCCATCTAGCATGACAGTTGGATGGATGCACACACTGCATAGACGCAGAGGAAACAGTGTTAGTGCATTGCTCCATATGGACCATATAATTCACTAATTAACTGGGAACTGACCTGCTTAATTAATTCCTAATTGGTAGGTGTCACTTAAAAGATGCAGTGTTGGAAGGTGGAATCCCGATCAACGGGGCCTTAGGATGACATTGTTCAACTACAACAACATAGATTTTAAGTTCAACAAGGTTTATAACAATGGAATGTCCAACAAGTCCACCATCATCATGAAGAAGATATTGGTGACCTACGAAGGCTTCTAGGGCCTCAACTCCCTTGTGGACATGGGAGGAGGAGTGGATGCCACCCTCTACATGATCCCATCCATCAGCCTGGCTATCAACTTCGACTTGCCCCATGTCCTAGCGGATGCCCCTGCCTACCCTGGTGTCAAACACGTCAGTGGCGACATGTTCATTAGCATTCCCAAAGTCGATGCGATCTTCATGATATTGATCTGCCATGATTGGAGCGACCAACACTACCCCAAATTCCTCAAATTGCTATGATGCTTTACCCCAACATGACAAGGTCATGTTGTCGATGGTATTCTCTCAGCCAACCCGGAGGAGACGTCACTTGCGGCCAACACCACAAGCCACATGGGCATCATCATGCTGGGTCACCAAAACAAGGGCAAAGAGAGGACCCAAAAAGAGTTCCAAGCCCTAGGCAAGAGGGCTGGCTTCGCCGGCTTCCGAATTGCCTGCTACGCCTTCAACACTTACGTCATGGAGTTCTTTAAGAGCTAGCTAGGTGATCTAAAGTCTAAACCACTTCCAAGGTCAAATTTGTCTCTGTTAATTTGTGTGAGTCTCCATCATCTAATTAAGCAATTCCAAACATGAATAAGAAACTAAACTTGAGAAAAATTATGAACATCTTGAAAATTTTTTTGTTTTAAATTGGAGCATAAATATGTTTTTTCAATGTAAAATGTGGCACACCAAATTCGTTTTGCTGTAGCATGAGCATTTAATCCTAACCTAGCCCTAATCTATCCCTCAGAATCAATATTCTGAGATCAAATACTATTTCAAACTCATGATGAGATCAGATAGATTTGGATCATCACAACCAAACTTGCAATAGAAAGTACCTCTCCCCAACCAAGGAGTGTGATGGTAGAATCCAACCCTTGTCTGGAGTTCAGATTTGACACCAACATGGAATGCAATCCATACCTAAAGCATTGATTCGGATCAAGACAGATGCCAAACCCAACAATCATGATCGATACCCATATGGATAGTGACCCAAAATCCACCAATTATTGTCAATAAAGCCCACGTGGGTAGTTGATCCAAATTTGTATAAGCACACCAAATTCATGACTGTATGGGACTCTTTTTTAAACACTTAACTTTAACCTAACCTTGATCTATCTCTCAAAATCAAATTTTTTTTTTTTTGGGTATCAGTTCTTAACGTAGTTCAGTTCTCAATGTAGAACAAAACAAGTGTTATGGACTTTTGTTATGTGGGCTTCACAGCCCAACAAAAGTAGAAGTTCAATTGTGTAAGAGGGCCTTTTGATGTCACCCATTGATTCCCAGTAAAAACAATGGGGGCAGTTATGAAGTTCAATACAATATCAATGGGCTCCTTTTTTGTGGTCTCTATAACCCAATGAAAAACCCCTATGATTAGTGGACTAGTTGGAGTAGCGCAGAATCTGGATGAGAACCTCTAAGGATTCTTACCAAAAAAAAAAAAAAAAAAACCTCAAAGGATTAGCTCAGCTAGTTGGGTTTGGCTCCACTCCTTGAAGGGTATCTTCTAAAGAGTGCCCCATGAGTAATGAGAGATTGACACGTATAAAATGCCGATCCAAGGGTTCAGGGAAAATACCCCATTTTATCCAATGGAAACCCAATCCCGTGAAAAGACTGGAGTAACTTGTTCACACCCGATTCGGATTCCAATCTCCTCCCTCTCTTCATATCGCATGCATGTCTTTGTCTTCTTCATACTGCAAAAGTGAAGAACCGTTGTTGTCTTCATGGTGAAGATCTCTCTTCTTCGACAGATTCCTCCAAAAAAATTGATCCTATCTCTAGTCCTTCTGTTTCTCTGATTCCCTTCCCATATTTGATCTCTTCCAACCTTTTGTAATCCATTAACACTGTTCCAAGAAGAAAACCAAATGTAATGCTTCTACTTTTTCAAGAGCAAATCAAAGAGAGTTTGCTATGGAGTTTTGGGGGTTTTACCCAGTGCAACGCCTGAGGTAACAGAGAGAGTTGTGGAAGAAATTGGACCTAGAAATTTTTTGACCTAACCAAAGGAGTATTTCTTTGTTCATCTTTTTTTGGAAAGGGGATGTTGAAATTTTCAAGTTAAAGGTTTTCTAGTTGATTTAATATTCTTGTTGTAGCCTTCAAAGAGCCCTATCCTTGTTGCAGCCCACAAAGAGCTGTTTTACTAGTGTGTCAATGATGTAATAAGCATCAGCTTCCACCTTCAAAATGAAGAAATGATTGTTCCACCTAACTAGGTAAACATATGCTCTTACTTCTTTAATGTTGCTGTTGATGATTTCATCCCATATCCCATCAATACACATGACGCTCTTCACCAATCCAAACTTCTCAGGACATAAGAACTAAACGAAGGACTTCTTTGGCTCCATCAAGATATGCCAGAGACATGGCATCACTCACTTTTGCAATCTTTACAATGAGGAAGACAGACGAAGATCTCCAAGTGATATGAAGGGAGGGGGGAGATTGGAATCGGATGAACAACATACTTTTCATGGGATTGGGTCTCAAGTAGGATAAAATTGGGTGTTTTACTTGAACCTGTGGATCAAACATTTTATAAGTGGCAATCTCTAAAAAATCATTAGGTATTCTAAGAGAGGACCCAAACCCCAGTCAGCTGGTAAGGGTCAACACCACATAAATTTGAGGTTAAGAGTTCGAATCTCCTTAGAGCCAAGGGTTTCAACCCGGTGTATGTGATAATTGTCCCCATCCCCACTATATATAAAGTTACCCCCAGGGGATTAGTCGAACACCCATAAGTTGGCCCATGACACCTCAGTTTCACCCCCAAAACCCAAAGGAAGGTAGGGCTAGTAGACAAATGCAGGCGTAACAAAGCATTGGAAGGGAGAATAAAAAACCATGAACAAGGTTCTTTAATCAAACCAACCTATCTGTAGAAAATATTGACTTTTGATATTTAAAGCAGCTTAAAATTATTTGAGGTGTTTTTTAGATGGCTTTTGAGGTCAATCCTTGGGCTTTTTTTGTTTGTGATTGACGTTCAATATGTTTATTTAGTGATCACATCAGGTCCATATACGTGTATGTTTCAGATGCATTAACAGTCAATAGACAATGTTAAGTTTGGGGGTATATTTGTAAGCTTTGCAAAGAAGGGAGAGTCTGGAAATTTAAAGTCAGGGGCTACACGTACAAAATTGTAAACTTTACAAAACATTATTTTCAATAGGATAAGCTTGTCTTGTTAGTATTAAGGTCACCTTGGTGGAAAAAAATATAATTCTAACCTTTTTGGTAATTCAGAGCTTTATTTATTTATACTGAAACCTCTAGATATGGTACATCCTAAATTATCTAAAAACAAATACCATGACAAGAAGGTAGGTGTGGTAGGTAAAGCTAAGAAATTATCCTAACTTGTGGCAACTTCCATAGCCATTGCATCAGTAGCATAGTTTGCCTCATGATAAATATGGATAAAGGCTTCTACAATGACGAACTTTGAAGCCCTCCTCCATGACCAAAGCAGAAGATCATTCTTGATGATTGCAAGCGAGACCACCATAGGTTGATATATTTTTTTCCTTAAACATTGAGCCATCTACATTGATCTTGATCCATGGCTCTTGAGGAGGTAACTGGTCGATCGAACTAGCTTTAGCTATGTTCTTTGTAGATTAAAGATCACATAGGCAAACTGAAGTTGCTCGTCGAACTAAGGCGCATATATGTGAAACCCATGATATAATGTGATTATCCAAAATTGATGTGTAATGCATACATAAAGTCTAGGTTGTGAGGAATTGTGAGAGAATTACCTTCCGTTTATCCATGTCCTTTGGTAAATTGGTAATAAGATTTCATACTTGTGAACTCATATTTTGTGAAGGATCCCAAGATGGAAAACGCAATGAATTCCAAACATCCACTGAGTGTGGGCATATGATGAAGATGTGCTTTGGTGAACTATCTACATCATTACAAAACAAACAATTTGGAGGTATGCCGCATCCTTTCCTTACTAGCAGATATGTTGTAGGTAACCTTTGATGAATCAGTTTCCAAAGAAAGAACAACATTATTGCTCGTGCTGTTGTGGTGGAGTAAGAGCTGGTGAAACTGCTTAATGCCTCTAGTCATGTACTCCCTCTAGTCATGTACTCTTATGTTGTAACCTGTAACTCAAAACTATTATGGTATAATGTATTATTTTTAATATAATAAAATAATAAACGTTTCATTTAAAATTGGATTTATAAGTTCGGAAACTTTCCTTTGTTTATTTTAGGAAAGTGTGTGTTATATAGTCCCACATTGGAAACCGAGATGTCGGAATCCAAGTTAATTAATAGGTACTGCCTATTAACTTTGATTTAATATCAAAAGACATGCCAATGCGTGTGCAGTGTACGAGCGAGGACGGTGTACTGTCCGAGCGCGCTCCCGCGGCATGGGCAGTGGGCTGTTTAGGCGCACGCACTTAGCACGCTTCGAGCGAGATCAAATATGTTCGTCTATTTTGATCAACGGCAGATCTAGGGCGATGGAAGTAGATCCATAAATGTCATCTTGATGGTTCAATCTAGACCGTTAGATCGTGCGGCCGAACGATCCAACGGCTCAGATCTGAACGTTGGCATTTGTATCCCTGACGTAAAGGTGCACCCATACGAAGCGAGTCATGAACTGCCAGGTGAGAAGCACCTCAATGCCTATAAATCCCCTCTAGTTTCTCAACGAGCGAGAGGAGAAAATCCGAAGTTTTCTCTGTTCTTGAGTTTTGTCTGTGCTTTGCAAAACTCGAGAAACAACCTTGAGTTTGGGCTTCTTTGTATCCTGGGAGACGGTTCGCTGGTACCTCATAGCACCTTTTGTGAGGGGCAAATTACGTCTTAAGGACAGCGACATAGTAACGTGCCTAGAAGCTTCAGCTGTCATACTGTTATCTCGTGCTCCTGATTACACCAAGTTTTATTTTTCAACAATGTGAACTTTGTAATCCAAATTGTAAGGATGAATAAGTATAGATCTGTGTACAATAGGATTTATAAGTGTGCGCCTTCACCTCTTCAACATAGTGATTTCAAACCTGGGGTCGAAATGGAACTCTTAACAATTGTTTTTTCATCAATTTGAGGCCATAGTTGTGTTTAAAAGGCCTAAAATATGCTAGATAACTAGTCCCAACCAAGGATTGGAATCTTAATTTCAAGGCCAGTTTCAACTAGGCTAGAAACCAAGATATGGTGGTTTTAGTGAAATTTCTGATTAAGCTTGGAACTTTTTCCTACAAATTTTGATAGCAAGTTTCAACCCTTTTTTGATGATTTTTTGATTTGATTTCTAGCCTACCTACTCCCTATTAAAAGCGTAATGAACACAATGGAATTAGTATTTTGCTTTGAAAAAAAAAAAAAAAAACAATGAGAAGTTATCATTGAAGTATACTAACACATGAGATGTTCTAAGAAGTACAAATTCTGTAAAATTGAACAACACAAATCATAGATCATAATTTATGACTAAACATATATTAATCTCATAGACATATAAGACCATTTAAGCCATCAACAAAGCCAAAGTAAAAAAATGGGAAGTTCGGAACGTTGTAAAAATCCTCAAAGGAGGAGTAATGTGTGATGGAAGGAAAAGGAGTGACTAAAATTGGGTGAAAAATATGTTGAAAGTACAAAAAATCAGCAAAAATGGGGTTAGGAAGTCAACTTTGCCTTGGCAAAAGCCGTGAATCTCACAAGTTTAAATACACCATAGATGTCATCTCAATTTTCTAGAAAACCGAGAGTTTAACCAAAATTTTGCAAATTTCAGTTGAAATTTGTACCATGATCTCAACCCCAAAAGACCCTTGAAAGTCACCAAGTTGGGAGGAAGATTTTTCTCCAATATACAGTTAGCAAGTTGAAGTTCTAATTTTCTATTTTAAAAGGCCTAAAATAGGCTTAATTTTTTGAACAATAAAATGATTGGTGTGAGTGAGATATTGAACCATGATTTGAGATGGTAGTACAATCTCCAATATAAAGTTAGCAAGTTCAAAATATACATTTTCTATATGATATGATGGACATACCCAGTATACAAGGCTCTTGCCATTGTAGGGTCTGAGGGACAACTGTTATATACGCAAACCTTTGCTCATGCAAAGAGAATATTTCCAGACTTGAACCCCGAGACAACTAGCTAGTTCATAGTGGAGTAACCTTTGTCTACATAATTTCTTCACTCTAGGCTGCCCCAAGTGCCCCTTGAGAAAACCCATTACTACAGCAATATTCTCCTTCAGATTTCCATTTTATTTAATAATCATCAACTGAACTTTACATTGTAGAGATGCTTATTTACAGCCTATTGAAGGAAATTAAGCTAGGGCTCTGACTTGCAATAGAAGTCAAGCTAAAACTCCTACTTGACTAAAGACCCTTACTTATACATGGATTCTATATCATATCTCACTTTGGAATGGTCCAAATTGGAATCTAAGAGTAGATATGGAATCCTTACAAGAAATAGATTGAAAATAGGGGACTCCCTTAAACTTTGGAATCCCAATCTACTCTTCAATAACTCAATAATAATGACTCAAACTCAAAAATAGAACTAAATTTATGGTCCCACAAATATACTGGACCTAAAGAAACCCTAAGTTGGCTCAATTGAAAAGGTGTAAATTACCAAATTGCCCCTATACTTGGAAATTTTGCTTGGGTTGTCGGTAGGACCATTTGGGCCCTCAGTAGGTGGTCCTAGATCTGGTTTACATCAGTAGGTAAGTATCAAGAGCCTTCCTACACTTGCATCAACATCATGCCCATAATTAAGATACCTTAATTTTCTAATTAGTCCTTAAATTTAGTTCATCATTTGAAAGTAATTAGTCTAGAGTTATTGTTCCTTAAATTTAGCTCGTCGTTTGAAAGTAATTAGTCTAGAGTTCCTATTCACATAAAATAAGTGGAGCATTCGTTGAACTACAAAACATCACCCTGTCATAATGTGATGTATTTCTAAGGCTAATAAAAAGTAACCCATCCAATTGATGTAAACACCAAATTTAGGGCTTGCATGGATGCAAGCCCTAAATGTATGGTTCACCCTCAGGATCATAATCAAGTGAACCAACAGTTAACTAGGGCTTAATAACCTTATAATTAGGTCTTCAAAGGTATACAACAGATATTCAAGGCTTAGTGTACCTTGGCTAGTAGGGTAAGGGATAATTTGAAGATTCTACGGTTTTAGAATGGCTTGGCAAGGGTTCGGATTGGGCTAGGACTTGGGGTTTCATGAGGTTCAAGACTTACCTCACTGTGATTTTAACTTCTGAATTGAACTTTAAGTCTAGGATTTTGAAAATTAGGGTTTGGAGATGGGAATGGCTACAAATGGGAGGAGAAGAAAGTAAGGGGTAGGGCTGGGGGCAAGGTACAAAATTTTTCCCGAGTTCGCCGGTTTGCTACCAGGTGAACATGCAAAATCTTGCACCGACATATATCCTACAAAATGCCAAAATGTAAGTCCAAAGTTTAAAAAAATGATAAAACATATATCCTGCAAAATGTCAGCCCAAAGTTAAAAAAAAATGATAAAATGATACTTAATAGTCAAGTCATTTTTATGTTTAGTCATTTTTCACCTTCCCCCCCCCCCCCCTACAATTCTATGGTTCTAATAGTGCCACGTGTGTGGCTACAAATACCAAAAGTAACTCATCCTTTTGAGAAATGCCAAAATAACTCATCTTCTTCACTTGGGTAGTTCGTTGATGGAAGTCAAGAAAAGCCTTTAATTTTTTAGATCAGAAGAGACGATTACGAGAGACTGTTGATGGCACTCATCTTCTTCTTCAAACTTCAAATCAAGGATTTGGACTTCACCAACGAGCTCAACATGAAGACGAACTGCACTTGATACTCTAGCCTTCAAATAGTAAACTAGTATTCGCGCGAACTTCCTCTCCAGGGACAACGAGCAAATACGTTTTTAAATTAGGTCGTTTGCGAGAAGCAAAACCGTCGAGTGGGTGAAATAAGATCGATTTTCCCCCTTTTGATTCTTGGTTGCTTTTTCAGAATTTGTCGTTGATCTTTCTGTAATGATTTTTGCAAAATTAATGGTGTATCTTGTGCCGTCTCCCACAACATTTCTCAGGTTCGATAGCGATTATCGCTGATATTTCCCAGGTTCGACCATTTTCTAGCAACATTGACTAATTTCTCTTTTTGGTGGGTGTTTCGGTTCGCTACTCACCGAACCGGATGAAATTCACCGAATTTAGGGCAAATTTTGCCGAAATGTTTTACCTTGGTTGGGGGTGGGAGTGTCTTATACTTATTTGAACAATGCAAGGGGATTCAACGGCTTCAAAATTCCATAGTAATTTCACATAATAGGAGCCGTAAGCTCCCTCTTAGGGAACCCACGACTCTTTAAGCTTTACTCCTTCAGTTCTCAAAGTTTAAATATTAATCATAATCTAAATTGCTTAAAGGTAGGGGGCTATTATTGCCTTACATTGAATTCACACTAGGATTCAAACTTAGAAGATGGTTCTAATTAGGATCCCAGCTGAACTAAAGACTCACATTCAAACAAGGATTCTATCCTAACTCAATCTAAATGATCCAAATTGCAAATAAAAGTAGATCCAACCTCCTCATAAGAAGTGGACTCTAACTAAGAAAATCCCTCTCCACTTGGGACTCCTACCCGAGGACTCTTGAATAACTTGACAACCGAGGACTCAAATTCAAGAATAAAAATAGATCTACGATCCTACTTACATATTGGAACCAACAAAATAATCCTTCTCTTAAGACTCCTAACTATAGTAGGACTCTTTCATAACTTAACAAGGACTAACTCAAATAAAAAAAATAAAAATAGACTTGAACTCCAAACAAAATTCTGATTTGGGCTAAGACCTAAAACTCTAGCTGCAAGCCTTGAAGCCCATCTCCCTTAGCCACAAGCTCCAAAACCCTGGAAACTCTGCTACTCATCAAATATCAGTAAAATTAGTCCTTCCTCCTTGATTTACATTAGAGGACCCCAAAGACTTTGGAGTTCTTGTTTAATTCTTTTGGATGTTTTGGGGGTGCCAAGGCATTTTGATCTTTATTTAAAGCGAGGATTTCACCTGCATCTTTATAAATTCTCTCAATAGGTTGAGACTGGTAGAAAACTCTATTTCTTCAACTTTTTTTGGGTCAAAAGTTCAACATTTCATTCATACTTGAAAGAAAACACAGACACAAACACCAAACAAAAGGAAAAACACAAAAACTAAGGGATGGGCCGAGCCCAATAAACCATCAGAATATTGGATGTGACAACCACAGAGCCAGAAAAACATAATGGGTATGATAAACATAACCACCACCACCGCCTGCGGAGACACACCACAAAGGCGGACACTGACGCAGACATAACCATGCCACAAGGGCTTACATACCACACGCCTCAAGGGCGAAAACAGAGCACGCCACAAGGACGAATACAGAACACGCCTCATAGGCAAAGACAGAACACGCCACAAGGGTTGACAGATCACACGCCACAAGGGCTTACATACCACACACCTCAAGGGCGACAACAAAGCACGCCACAAAGGCGAAGACAGAACACGCCACAAAGGCGCCAACTCAATTGTTGAAGCAAAAAACACCTGATCGTGTTTCTAAACTCCCATCTTGAAACCGCAAACAAGGATACCATCAGCAGCAGAAGATGAACAAAAACTGGCATAAAAAACACCAAATCCGCAAAATACACGACCAAAACTTGCATCAACCACCGGTCTGCTTTTTTTTTTTTTTACCCGAAAGCTTTGAAGCAGAGGAGTGAAGTGCTAAGAAATGGAGAGAATAAGGGGGATGGATAAAAACCAGAAAAAAAAGAAACAGAAAATGAAAACCAGAGAAGATGAGAAGGAAAATGAGAATAGGGGCGATGGATAAAACCAGACAAGAAGAAAATGAAAACGAAAAACTGGAGAAGATGAGAAGGTAGATGAGAAGGGGGGTAATGGATAAAAACCAGAAAAGAAGAAAACGAAACTGAGAAATAGAGAAGATGAGAAGGTGAGGAAGGAATAGGAGAAAAACAGAGACTGAGAAACAAGAGACGGAGGCGATGGAAACCGGGAAGAGAGAATAGAGACAGAGAAAGAAAGAAAACAAAAGAAAAAAAACTAGTAAAGAAGAGAGGGTGAGGAAGAAGAAGTAGAAGAGGTGGAGAGACAGAGAGTCTCTCCACCTCAAGGCATGGTGGTGGCGATAGGTCTCGGAGGGAAGAAAATAAGGTTCTCAGAGCGGAGAAAAAGATTCTTAGGGTGAGGTCGTCTATGTATTTCTTCAACTCATTGTGAACCATCTCTGCTGTACAACTTAAGCTCAAAAAGCTAGCAATACCGCGAAAGGTACAAGGGCGAGATGGATAGGCTTGGATAGGGCAAGAGGATGGCTCCACTCTGCTCCTAGAAATTAATCTAGTTCTGGAATTAAAAAAACCCAAAAAATAATAAAATAATTAGGAGTTGTCAAGAAGTAGTGAAAAAATACGGGTGGAATTTTTTTTTAGGGGTTTAGGTGGGAATTTTTTATTTTTTTTGGATATGAGGTTCATCTGGGCCTGTTTGCGCACACCACGATTACATCCTCAAGGGAGCTTTTATATAATTGATGCCGCCGAATGGGTGCGAACCCAAGATCTCCCCAAAGGGAGGTTGGGCCTTTAACCACTTTATTAACCCATCAGTTACATCTAAAGGTTGAGGTAAAATTTAAAAGATAATTTTCTTTTTATATATTTTAGTCTAATGTTAACCTTTGGATGTGACTGATGGACTGGTGTCCTTCATCCATAGAGAGATAGATGGTCCGTTTTTAAATGGACCTAATAAAATTTCGGAGGTGGGGGGTTGGGGGGAGGGGTCGAAGGAGAGAGAAGGAAGGCTACAACCACTTATTTACCAACTAAAAACAAAAAAAAGCTTGACTATCCATTCCAATACTTAACTTTCTTTCATGCATCCAAATTTTAAGAGAATGCACTAGCAAACAGCAAACGAATAAAAACATGTATTGGGGCCAGACCTAGTACAACAGACTTGCTAGATAATAAAGGTAACACAAAAGAGAATGAAGACTACTCAAAGTAGACAGAAAGATTATGTTGATGTTAGAAGAAAGCCCCTAGAATTCGAGGTGGGCGATAAAGTTTTCCTAAAGATAGCACCAATGAAGGGTGTGATGAGATTCGACAAAAAGGGAAAGCTAAGTCCAAGATATATAGGACCATTAGAGATTTTGGAAAGAATTGGAGCAGTAACATAGACTTGCCCTACCTCCAGATTTGTCCAACATATATGTTGTGTTTCATTTATCTATGCTGAAGAAGTACATAGCAGATCCTGCTCATGTGCTACGATATGAACCGTTGGAATTAAAAGATCAAGATCTTTCTTATGAAGAAAAACCAATTGAAATACTACAACTGAAGGTGAAGAAATTGAGAAACTGTTCGATACCATTAATGGAAGTGTTGTGGAACAATCACTAGGTCAAGAAGCCTCATGGGAACTTGAATCCGATACAAAGACTCGATATCCCCAACTTTTCAATTGATCAAGTACGTAAATTTCGAGGACAAAACTGTTGGTGCAACCTAGAGGGGGGTGATTAGGTTGCAACTAGTGGATTGTCCCAATTTTTCGGTTTGTGTGGAAATACAAAGTAAATTGAAAATTCAAATGAAATTAAACAATACAATCAACCCCAAGACAAGTATTTTATAGTGGTTCGACTTTGCAAGTCTACGTCCACTCCTCTCTTGGCCTTAAGAGAGTATTCCACTAGTGATTCTCTTTCAATACAATGGGTAGAGATCAAACCCTTTACAATCTTTGTTACGGGGCAAGAGCACCCTTTACAATCTTTGTTCACGGGCAAGAGCACCCAACCAATCTTTGTTCACGGGCAAGAGTACCCAAAACCAATTCTAATCTACCTAGACTAGAATTGAAAACAGTTACAAGAGAAGGATGTTACCTTAACAAGAGGTGTGACACTTTACCTCTTGTGTGTGTGTGATGCAATAAGAGTTGTATGCTCAAGATATGAAATGCATGCACCACCAAAGCCTTCAATCACCTCAAGCTTGACTTCCACAAGCTTACTTTAACACCTTGGTATGTTCTTCAAAGTTGGGGAGAAGGTGAAAGGCAAAGCATAAGGCTTTCTTGCAATTTGAGAGCTTTAGGATCACTTGGGGAGTGGGTGATCAAGTGTGAGTGGTGTTACTCTCAAATGAGGTGAATTGGGTTTATATAGAGCACCTTTGAGTGCCAAAACCCAATCCCCAACGGATAGAAAACGGACACATTTTTGTCCTGTTTTTCAGCCCAGACGGACGTCCGTCTTGTCAGACGGTCATCCGTCTCAAAAGTATATGTTGCAAACAGCTGTAGAGGATATTCTCTTTAAACTAGCCGTTATAGTCAAATCTGGGCCAGACGGATATCCGTCTGCCTGACCGTCTGGCTGGCACGGTCATCCGTCCTGCCCGGAGGCTCCGTCTGCGCGGGACATCCATCCGCCAGCCGGACTCGGCTCGGACGGACCGTCCGTCTGCCAGACGGAAATTTCGTCTGCCTTCGGACGTTTTCGAGAAACAGAGTTATCGGTACAAACGGACATCCGTTTGCTCGGACGGCCGGTCCGTCTTTCTCGTTTTGCTGGACTTGACTTTGGGCTGGGACATGGCTTGGGTTTTTGGACTTTTTGGTCAACCCTAAGCATTGTACACCCCACTAACATGTCCTAGGTCACTCTAGTAATGTGAATTACATATAATTGATGCATTTACATGAATGTGTATGCGAGAGTGTCCTAAGCCCTAATTCAACCTAAGTCTTGATCTTCGACTTGATTTTGTGCAACGGTTTTCATGTCCATCTTGGCATGGTCATCTTGACTTAGACTTTATGTCTATCTTGGCATGATCTTGGCTTTGACTTGAGCATATGGCTTTGACTTGGAGTTGGTCCACTTGTTCTCATCTTGAACTAAAACATCATAACTCAATATAGCCATTAGTAATTCATGCTTATTATCATCAAAACCAATAGAGGCTGATGTGGCAAATGCTGATATGGCATTTCCCAACAATCTCCCCCTTTTTGATGATGATAAACACATGAATGATTGGAAGATATGAATGATAATTAATAGCAAATAAACACTCATTCATATACATGTTATTTACATGTTTTTCGTAGTGAATTCTAATTCATGTTTGTTATCATCAAAACATGGTGAATTCAAGTTTCGTGTTTGTTATCATCAAAATCAATGGAAGCCAATGTGGCAAAATGCTGACATGGCATTTTCCAACAATCTCCCCCTTTTTGATGATGACAAACACATGAATGAGGGAAAATATGAATGATCATTAATAGCAGTCGATGCTCATTCATATGCATGTTATGACATGTTTTCCCTATGAATTATTATCTAATTCATTCATGCGGTTTTCTCCCCCTTTTGTCATCAACAAACAATATAGGAGCTAATGAATTATCCAATTCAAAATTATATAATTTATAGAATTTTCTCCCCCTTTTGTTATCAACAAAATATAGGAGATGCTTCTCCACAAATAACTCTCCCCCTTTGTTATCAACAAAAACAATGAATGAAATGCTCTCCCTCAATTAACTCTCCCTTTGTCATTGACAAAAGCGGGAAAAGCATGAAGTGCTCCCCCTCAAATAATTCTCCCTTCTTAACTTATGCTCCCCCTGAATTAATGCATAAGTTAACAACTTCTCTCCCTCACATATGCACTCTCCCCCTAAATGAATGCATAAAAGGAAAGAGAATGACATTCTCTTTCTTAATACCCTTTTTCAGGGTCCTTAATAACTTTGAACAATACTCCAAATGAGTTGTCCCTATCAATGTCATCTATTAATCCTTTATCATTATTGTTAATGGAATTAGGATTATGGGAAGAATTTACCTCAAGGTCTTCTTGTTCTTCCATGGACTTTGCCATTAGAGCCAAGTTGATTCTTTCTTCCTTGGACTCCTCCTCTTCTTCCTCCTCACTTGTGTTGTAGAATATGTTAGCCATATTCGGGCACTCGGACTTGATGTGGCCCGGTTTCCTACACTTATTACAAGTGACATTAGAAACATAACCTTTTTTTCTTAGAAGGATCTTTACCTTTGTGCTCCTTAGAGGATTCTCCTTTATGAAGATGCTTCCCTCTTTTCTTTTTGAGAAGTCTCTTGAAATCTTTGGCGATTTGGTAGAGCTCACTGTCCAAGTCTTCTTCTTCACTCTCACTTTCTTCTTCTTCCTTGGTGGCACTCTTTAGAGCTATGGACCTCTTCCTTCGATCCTGCTGCACGCTTGCTTGCTTGTCTTCTTCAAGCTCCGCTTCATGAGCTAGCAAAGATCCCATTAGCTCATCAATGGTAATTTTAGACAGACTACCCGCTTCTTGAATTGCTGTCCTTTTGGGTCTCCATGAGGGTGGAAGAGCTCTCAGAATTCTTCTAGTTACGTCTTCATTTGCCAATTCTTTTCCAAGGCTATACAACTTGTTCACAATGTTAGTAAATCTACTAAATAAAGAAGTAATATCCTCATAATCTAACATTTTAAACTCTTCATATTGAAGCATGTAGATGTCTAGGTTCATCCTTTTGATATGATCAGTCCCTTCATATGTGACTACCAACTTATCAAAAATTTCTTTGGCACTTTTGCAAATGCCACATCTATTGTAGACTTTTTCACTTAACGCACATTGCAAAAACATTTTTGCTTTGTAGTTTAATTGAATTTTGACCTTGTCGATTGAAGTCCACTCGGTTCTAAGTTTGGGTACCTTATGGCCATGTTCATCTGTTTTGAGAACCTCATTTGGTCCACATGTTATGACGTTCCACACATCGATATCATGTGCACACACAAAGTCTTCAAACCTATTTTTCCAATAGGCAAAGTTTTCTCCATCAAAGTATGGAGGTCTAGCGGTGTTAAGACCTTCGGTTCTTGAAGGAACTTCATAAAAAGGAAATGCCATGATCTTTGACTCTTTTAAAAATTGATTTCAATCTTAATTTGAGCTCCCGCTCTGATACCAATTGTTGGTGCAACCTAGAGGGGGGTGATTAGGTTGCAACTAGTGGATTGTCCCAATTTTTCGGTTTGTGTGGAAATACAAAGTAAATTGAAAATTCAAATGAAATTAAACAATACAATCAACCACAAGACAAGTATTTTATAGTGGTTCGACTTTGCAAGTCTACGTCCACTCCTCTCTTGGCCTTAAGAGAGTATTCCACTAGTGATTCTCTTTCAATACAATGGGTAGAGATCAAACTCTTTACAATCTTTGTTACGGGGCAAGAGCACCCTTTACAATCTTTGTTTATCTTAGGGCAAGAGCACCCTCTTCAATCTTTGTTCACGGGCAAGAGCACCCAACCAATCTTTGTTCACGGGCAAGAGTACCCAAAACCAATTCTAATCTACCTAGACTAGAATTGAAAACAGTTATAAGAGAAGGATGTTACCTTAACAAGAGGTGTGACACTTTACCTCTTGTGTGTGTGTGATGCAATAAGAGTTGTATGCTCAAGATATGAAATGCATCCACCACCAAAGCCTTCAATCACCTCAAGCTTGACTTCCACAAGCTTACTTTAACACCTTGGTATGTTCTTCAAGGTTGGGGAGAAGGTGAAAGGCAAAGCACAAGGCTTTCTTGCAATTTGAGAGCTTTAGGATCACTTGGGGAGTGGGTGATCAAGTGTGAGTGTTGTTACTCTCAAATGAGGTGAATTGGGTTTATATAGAGCACCTTTGAGTGCCAAAACCCAATCCCCAACGGATAGAAAACGGACACATTTTTGTCCTGTTTTTCAGCCCAGACGGACGTCCGTCTGGTCAGACGGACGTCCGTCTGGTCAGACGGTCATCCGTCTCAAAAGTATCCGTTGCAATCAGCTGTAGAGGATATTCTCTTTAAACTAGCCGTTATAGTCAAATCTGGGCCAGACAGATATCCGTCTGCCCAGACGGTCATCCGTCTGGCCTGGACTGGCTCAGACGGACATCCGTCTGGCCTGGACTGGGCTCGACGGAAATTCCGTTTGGCCTTCTGTTGTTTCCTGAGAAACAGAGTTATCAGTACAAACGAACATCCGTCTGCTCAGAGCGGCCGGTCCATCTGAACTTTGTTTTTCTAAACTTGACTTTGGGCTGGGACATGGCTTGGGTTTTTGGACTTTTTGGTCGACCCTAAGCATTGTACACCCCACTAACATGTCCTAGGTCACTCTAGTAATGTGAATTACATATAATTTATGCATTTACATGAATGTGTATGCGAGAGTGTCCTAAGCCCTAATTCAACCTAAGTCTTGATCTTCGACTTGATTTTGTGCAACGGTCTTCATGTCCATCTTGGCATGGTCATCTTGACTTAGACTTCATGTCTATCTTGGCATGATCTTGGCTTTGACTTGAGCATATGGCTTTGACTTGGAGTTTGTCCACTTGTTCTCATCTTGAACTAAAACATCATAACTCAGTATAGCCATTAGTAATTCATGCTTATTATCATCAAAACCAATAGAGGCATGGGTTGATGTTTGAAATATTTCTTTTTTTTTTTCCCCAAAAAAACCCTTTTTTGGGGGGGGGGGTGTGATGCCTTGCATCTTTTTCTATTATTATTTTATTATTGTGGGTGAACGTGGCAGTCTTTAAGGTTATTAAAGGATCTGATGGTGGTATGACGGTTTAATCAAATGATCCGAATGTAGTTAAAGAATAGCTAAAATGGAATTAAATTCTAATTGATATTTTGGTCGAGGTCAGACACCACTTGTGGATCCCACAACAGTGGAATTAGACTGAACTGAAAAAGAGGAAATGATCAGTATAAACTTTTGAACCCGGAGGTATGAATATTCACACTCCTTAGTGGGGCCTGCGTAACTAATAGAGTGGGCCCACGAGCCCATAAAGTAGCCCACTATATATATATATATATACACACACACACACACACATACTAGTTAAAACATTTACGTGCAAATGCACGTGGATTTCCCACATTTATTCTAATTAGATAAAAACTATTATGAGTAGCAAAGATTGTAGGCCATAATTGAACAAATTAATGTTATGGACATAAGTTCTTATTGAAAATTGAATGAAACACGATTTGATGGTTTTATTTGGCATTAAAAAAAGGAAAAGCATTGTCAATACCTTAGAGTTTCATTATTCTTTGTATTGGATTTAGTATTTGGGTCATTTGGAATTGATATCAATATTTAGTCATATGACCCAGATCATTTTAGAAAATCGTTCGCTACTATGATTTGGTCAACTAATTATTCCACAAAAACTGTTTTGTTAACTTAATTCTATTAGTTGCAATCATTCTACACATTAAAAGTCCAAAATCTCGTAACTTAAACATTTAAGATTCATCTTGAATATTAGTAAGTCCAATCCATGAACAACACCTTCAAACCTTTCACTACATTTGCCCATAGTCATAGTTAAGTGCTTCATTGACTTAAAAATATACTAATGGCACTAATAGAATATTTATTTTGGAGCAAACCAATCAAAATTTATCAATATTTATTTTATTTTTATGAATCAAAGTTTATCATACATAACATAATTTAATACAAGTCTAACCACATATCCAAAGCCTACCAAAAGATAAATATTTTACCTTACAACTCATTTAAATGTACATAGTGTTATAATATTCAACCATACAGTAGAGATGTCAAAAGAACATAGACCTCCACTTTTCTTGTGAACCGTTTAACCAAAACTTATAAAATAAATAAATAAAAGAATGGAGAGGCAAATAAAGGAAAACATCATTTGAAATTATATGACTTATGACGAACATAATTAATTCCATAATGAAAAGTTGATTAAAAAGGGCCGCGGTGGATTCAAACCACCATTTCTAGAACACAATCATGTTCCAAATGCTCTAGTCTTAGACTAAACATATATTAATCAACTAGGCCAAAAACCAAGATATGGTGGTTTTAGTGAAATTTCTATCGAAACTTGGAACTTTTTCCTACAAATTTTGACAGCAAGTTTCAGCCTTTTTTCGATGATTTTTTAATTTGATTTCTAGCCTACTCCCTATTAAAAGCGTAATGAACACAATGGAATTGGTATTTTGCTTTGAAAAAAAAAAAAACAATGAGAAATTATCATTGAAGTATACTAACACATGAGATGTTCCGAGAAGTACAAACTTTGTAAAATTGAACAACATAAATCATAGATCATAGTCTTAGACTAAACATATATTAATCTTATAGACATACAAGACCATTTAAGCCATCAACGAAGCAAAAATTAAAAAATGGGAAGTTTGGAACAAAAATTAAAAATCCTCCAAAATTCCTCAAAGGAGGAGTAATGTGTGATGGAAGGAAAATGAGTGACTAAAAATTGGGTGAAAAATATGTTGAAAGTACAAAAAATCAGCAAAAATGGGGTTAGGAAGTCAACTTTTCCATGACGAAAGCCATGAATCTCACAAGTTTAAATACATCATAGATGTCATCTCAATTTTCTAGAAAACCGAGAGTTCAACCAAAATTTTGCAAATTTCAGTTGAAATTTGTACCATGATCCCAACCCCAAAAGACCCTTGAAAGTCACCAAGTTGGGAGGAAGATTTTTCTCCAATATACAGTTAGCAAGTTGAAGTTCTAATTTTCTATTTTAAAAGGCCTAAAATAGGCTCAATTTTTTGAACAATAAAATGATTGGTGTGAGTGAGATATTGAACCATGATTTGAGATGGTATTACAATCTCCAATATAAGGTTAGCAAGTTCAAAATATACATTTTCTATATGATATGATGAACATACCCAGTATACAAGGCTCTTGCCATTGTAGGGTCCGAGAGACAACTGTTATATACGCAAACCTTTGCTTATGCAAATAGAATATTTCTAGACTTGAACTCCGAGACTACTAGTTCATAGTGGAGTAACCTTTGTCTACTAAATTTCTTCACTCTAGGCTGCCGCAAGTGCCCTTTGAGAAAACCCATTACTACAGCAATATTCTCCTTCAGATTTCCATTTTATCTAATAATCATCAACTGAACTTTACATTGTAGAGATGCTTATTTATAGCCCATTGAAGGAAATTAAGCTAGGGCTCTGACTTGCAATAGAAATCAAGTTAAAACTCTTACTTGACTAAAGACCCTTACTTATACATGGATTCTATCATATCTCACTTTGGAATGGTCCAAATTGGAATCTAAGAGTAGATATGGAATCCTTACAAGAAATAGATTGAAAATAGGGGACTCCACTTTGGAATCACAATCTAATAAGGACTCTTCAATAACTCAATAATAATGACTCAAACTCAAAAATAGAACTAAATTTAAGGTCCCACAAATATACTGGACCTAAAGAAACCCTAAGTTGGCTCAATTGAAAAGGTGTAAATTACCAAATTGCCCCTATACTTGGAAATTTTGCCTGGTTGTTGGTGTTGTTGGTAGGGCCACTTGGGCCCTCATTATGTGGTCCTAGATCTGGTTTACATCAGTAGGTAAGTATCAGGAGCCTTCCTACACTTGCATCAACATCATGCCCATAATTAAGATACCTTAATTTTCTAATTAGTCCTTAAATTTAGGTCATCATTTGAAAGTAATTAGTCTAGAGTTATTGTTCCTTAATTTAGCTCATCGTTTGAAAGTAATTAGTCTAGAGTTCCTATTCAAATAAAATAAGTGGAGCATTCGTTAAACTGTGAAACATCACCTTGTCATAATGTGATGTATTTCTAAGGCTAATAAAAAGTAACCCATCCAATTGATGTGAACACCAAATCTAGGGTTTCAAGGATGGATGCAAGCCCTAAATGTATGGTTCACCCTCAGGATCATAATCAAGTGAACCAATAGTTAACTAGGGTTTAATAACCTTATATTAGATCTTCAAAGGTATACAACAAATATTCAGGGCTTAGTGTACCTTGGCTAGTAGGGTAAGGGATAATTTGAAGATTCTACGGTTTTAGAATGGCTTGGCAAGGGTTCGGATTGGGCTAGGACTTGGGGTTTCATGAGGTTCAAGACTTACCTCACTGTGATTTTAACTTCTGAATTGAACTTTAAGTCTAGGATTTTGAAAATTAGGGTTTGGAGATGGGAATGGCTACAAATGGGAGGAGAAGAAAATAAGGGGTAGGGTTGGGGGCAAGGTACGAAATTTTTCCCGAGTTCACCGGTTTGCTACCAGGTGAACATGCGAAATCTTGCACCGACATATATCCTGCAAAATGCCAAAATGTAAGTCCAAAGTTTAAGAAAATGATAAAACATATATCCTGCAAAATGACAGTCCAAAGTTTAAAAAAATGATAAAATGATACTTAATAGTCAAGTCATTTTTACATTTAGTCATTTTTCACCTCCCCCCCCCTCTACAATTCTATGGTTCTACTAGTGCCACTTGTGTGGCTACAAATGCCAAACATAACTCATCCTTTTGAGAAATGACAAAATAACTCATCTTCTTCACTTGGGTAGTTCGTTGATGGAAGGCAAGAAAAAGCCTTTAATTTTTAGATCAGAAGAGACAATAACGAGAGACTATTGATGGCACTCATCTTCTTCTTCAAACTTCAAATCAAGGATTTGGAATTCACCAACGAGCTCAACATGAAGACGAACTGCACTTGATGCTCTAGCCTTCAAGTAGTAAACTAGTATTCGCGCGAACTTCCTCTCCGGGGACAGCGAGCAAATACGTTCTTAAATTAGGGCGTTTGCGAGAAGCAAAACCATCAAGTGGGTGAAATAAAATCAATTTTCCCCCTTTTGATTCTTGGTTGCTTTTTCAGAATTTGTCGTTGATCTTTCTGTAATGATTTTTGCAAAATTAATGGTGCATCTTGTGCCGTCTCCCACAACATTTCTCAGGTTCGATAGCGATTATCGCTGATATTTCCCAAGTTCGACCATTTTCTAGCAACATTGACTAATTTCACTTTTTGGTGGGTGTTTCGGTTTGCTACTCACCGAACCGGATGAAATTCGCCGAATTTAGGGCAAATTTTGCCTAAAATGTTTTACCTTGGTTGGGGGTGGGGGGTGTCTTATACTTATTTGAACAATGCAAGGGGATTCAACGGCTTCAAAATTCCATAGTAATTTCACATAATAGGAGCCGTAAGCTCCCTCTTAGGGAACCCACGACTCTTTAAGCTTTACGCCTTCAGTTCTCAAAGTTTAAATATTAATCATAATCTAAATTGCTTAAAGGTAGGGGGCTATTATTGCCTTACATTGAACTCACACTAGGATTCAAACTTAGAAGATGGTTCTAATTAGGACCCTAGTTGAACTAAAGACTCACATTCAAACAAGGATTCTATCCTAACTCAATCTAAATGATCCAAATTGCAAATAAAAGTAGATCCAGCCTCCTTGTAAGAAGTGGACTCTAACTAAGAAAATCCCTCTCCACTTGGGACTCCTACCCTAGGACTCTTGAATAACTTGACAACCGAGGACTCAAATTCAAGAATAAAAATAGATCTAAGATCCTACTAACATACTAGAAACCAACAAAATAATCCTTCTCTAATTAAGACTCCTGACTATAGTAGGACTCTTTCATAACTTAACAAGGACTAACTCAAATAAAAAAAATAAAAATAGACTTGGACTCCAAACAAAATTCTAATTTGGGCTAATATCAAATTGGATTGGATTAGGGGTACCCAAAATGACCAAATGCCCCTATGCTGGCCAAAATTCCTTAGGTTGCTGGTGGGGCCACAGGTACAGATAACCTCTTTGGGTGATCCTGAAGATCTGGTTAACATCATCAATGATATTTATCATCCAGAAAACCACTAAATAAAATCTTCCCCAAGCCAAAATATCACATTTAGAAATAACAAAATAAGAATTGAATTGAAGTTTTTCCCCTCGGAAAACAACTAGTAGCACCCATTCTTCAATTACCCATTATACCCAGCTTGACTAAAGACCTAAAACTCTAGCTGCAAGCCTTGAAGCCAATCTCCCTTAGCCACAAGCTCCAAAACACTGGAAACTTGCTACTCATCAAATATCAGTAAAATTAGTCCTTCCTCCTTGATTTACATTAGTGGGCCCCAAAGACTTTGGAGTTCTTGTTTCATTCTTTTGGATGTTTTTGGGGTGCCAATGCATTTTGATCTTTATTTAAAGCGAGGATTTCACCTGTATCTTTATAAACTCTCTCAATACATTGAGACTGGTAGAAAACTCTATTTCTTCAACTCATAGTGAACCATCTCCGCTGTACAACTTAAGCTCAAAAAGCAAGCAATACTGCGAAAGGTACAAAGGCGAGATGGATAGGCTTGGATAGGGCAAGAGGATGGCTCCACTTTGCCCCCAGAAATTAATCCAGTTCTGAAATAAAAAAAAAAAAAAACCCAAAATAATAATATTAAAATAAAATCATTAGGAGTTGTCAAGAAGCAGTGAAAAAATACGGGTGGAATTTTTTTTTTAAGGGTTTGGGTGGGAATTTTATCATGTCCATTTCTCTTTAAATAAAGGACACCTGTCCATCAGTTGAAGTAAAATTTAAAAGATAATTTTTTTATATATTTTAATCTAATGTCAACCTTTGGATGTGACTGATGAACTGGTGTCCTTCATCCATAGAGAGATAGATGGTCCATTTCTAAATGGACCTAATACAATTTCGGAGGTGGGGGGTTGGGGGGGGGGGGGGAAGAGGGTTCGAAGGAGAGAGAAGGGAGGCTACAACCACTTATTTACCAACTAAATAACAAAAAAGCTTGACTGTCCATTCCAATACTTAACTTTCTTTTATGCATCCAAATTTTAAGAGAATGCACTAACAAACAGCAAACGAATAAAAACATGTATTGGGGCCAAACCTAGTACAACAGACTTGTGAGAAAATAAAGACATCACAAAAGAGAATGAAGGCTGCTCAAAGTAGACAGAAAAATTATGTTGATGTTAGAAGAAAGCCCCTAGAATTCGAGGTGGATGATAAAGTTTTCCTAAAGATAGCACCAATGAAGGGTGTGGTGAGATTCAGCAAAAAGGAAAAACTAAGTCCAAGATATATAAGACCATTTGAGCTTTTGGAAAGAATTGGAGCAGTAACATATAGACTTGCCCTACTTTCAGATTTGTTCAACATATATGATGTGTTTCATTTATCTATGCTGAAGAAGTACGTAGCAGATCCTGCTCATGTGCTACGATATGAATCATTGGAATTGAAAGAAGATCTTTCTTATGAAGAGAAACCAATTGAGATACTACAACTGAAGGTGAAGAAATTGAGAAACTGTTCGATACCATTAATGAAAGTGTTTGGAACAATCACTCGGGTCAAGAAGCCTCATGGGAACTTGAATCCGATATAAAGACTCGATATCCCCAACTTTTCAATTAATCAGGTACGTAAATTTCAAGGACAAAACTTATTTTAAGGAGGGGAGGATGTGATGCCCCACATCTTTTTCTATTATTATTTTATTATTGTGGGTGAATGTGGCAGTCTTTAAGGTTATTAAAGGATCTGATGGTGGTATGATGGTTTTAATCAAATGATCCGAATGTAATTAAAGAATAGCTTAAATGGAATTAAGTTCCAATTGATATTTTTGTTGAGGTCAGACACCACTTGTGGGTCCCATAACAGTGGAATTAGATTGAACTAAAAAAGATGAAATGATCAGTATAAACTTTTGAACCCGGAGGTATAAATATTCACACTCCTGAGTGGGGCCTACGTAAGTAATAGAGCGGGCCGTATATATATATATATATATATATATAATATATATATATATATACTAGTTAGAAAATTTACGTGCAAATGCACGTGGATTTCCCACATTTATTCTAATTGATAAAAACTATTATGAGTAGCAAAGATTGTAGGCCATAATTGAACGAATTAATGTTATGGACATAAGTTCTTTTTGAAAATTGAATGAAACACGATTTGATGGTTTTATTTGGCATTAAGAAAAGGAAAAACATTGTCAATACCTTAGAGTTTCATTATTCTTTGTATTGGATTTAGTATTTGGGTTATTTGGAATTGATATCAATATTTAGTCATTTGAACCAAATCATTTTAGAAAATCGTTCGCTACTATGATTTGGTCAACTAATTATTCCACAAAAACTGTTTTGTTAACTTAATCCTATTAGTTACAATCATTCTACACATTAAAAATCCAAAATCTTATAACTTAAACATTTAGATTCATGTTGAATATTAGTAAGTCCAATCCATGAACAACACCTTCAAACCTCTCACTATAGTTTCCCATAGTCATAGTTAAGTGCTTCACCGACTTAAAAATATACTAATGACACTAATAGAATATTTATTTTGGAGCAAACCAATCAAAATTGATAATTTTATTTTTATGAATCAAAGTTTATCATACATAACATAATTTAATACAAGTCTAACCACATATACAAAGCCTACCTAAAGATAAATATTTTACCTTACAACTCATTTAAATGTACATAGTGTTATAATATTCAACCATATAATAGAGATGTCAAAAGAACATAGACCTCCACTTTTCTTGTGAACCGTTTAACCAAAACTTATAAAATAAATAAATAAAATAATGGAGAGGCAAAGAAAGGAAAACATCATTTGAAATTATATGAGTTATGACGAACATAATTAATTCCACAATGAAAAGTTGATTAAAAAGGGCCGCGGTGGATTCAAACCACCATCTCTAGAACACAATCATGTTCCAAATGCTCTACTAATTTGAGCTAAAGACCACCAAGTTAAGCATGGAATTTACAAGAGTCTTTTATATAGTTGTAACTAAAATTATATTGCTAGTGCATGAAAACTTAATATTTTATTGTATTATTGCAAGATTTTAAAAAGGAACAATAGTTCTATGCTTACCATTTCTAGGTGTTGCCAAATTTGGTAAGTTGCCAAGACAATAGTTCATTACTCCTAAAGTTCAGCTTTTGGTCTGAAAATTGAAACCTAAAAGTTGAAGAACCAATTGGGCCAGTACCTGCCTTTAGACAAATACCTGTATCTGTGTAATAAGCATTAGTAGGTCAACCCAATGAGGACAACCCACAACTAATTCAATGCCATAACATAAGACAATATACTTAGCTAGCTCTAAAGATGAATTGAGATTTTGACCTACAGAGGGTCACACATTGGGAAAAATCTTTCCAGTATAAGTACCCAAATAAGCATAGAAAGTAGCACAAAATAACCACAATGAACTCTTTGGGATTACACGATATAGAAATGGAACTTAATAAATGACATGTTTAGAGTGTAACTAAACAGAAATAAAAATGATATTGAGAATGCAAGTTCAAAGAAAATTAAAGCTCATTGGTCATATGCACAATGGTCATCCACAAAAATTCATGTAACTGCATAGCCAACTTCCATTCATATGAGAAATGCATCAAGAAATGGCTGTAATAATTTTTCATTGCTTGGTGACTTGCTTTAAAGGGCGTGGCCAACGATTGTAATAATTGAATTTGTGTAGGACGACACTTCTTCCTCACGGAGTTTCTTCTTTTCTTCACTTGGAGAGATAAATGGACACTTTTTCTTAATTCCTGATTAAGAAAGATAGCTAAGAAAAAAGTTGTATAAACTTGTGGGATTGTGAAAGAAATTTCAATGGTGAATCATTTAAAACAGAAGCTACAGCAGGAGTTAATAGAGCTAGTCACCTGTTGGATACTTCTCCAAACAAAAAGGAGAGGAAAATAGAAAATGTGTTTGGATACCTCTGTAGAAATTGATTTCATGCTTTCCCTTTCTTTTCATTCTTTGCCCTTCCCATGAGGGGAAAAATGAAGAAAAATAGACAAGGCAATAAATATAAGAAAATTACTTTATATTATAGTCGAAAAAACTCCACAAACTGTGAAACAATGTTCTCAAAGCAGCTAACTTCAAGAAGAAATAAAACTTAGATACTTAGAAGAAAGCCTCAATTTTGAAGTACCTGTCAGCTGAATCTTGGACTTCCTCAGACGTAGAGAAGAAATGATCTTTCTCCCAACAATCAAGATTTGAAGCCATCCAAGATTCAGATTTCCCTCAAACATTTCAAAAGGTGGGGGTATCCCAGGCTCCTGCATTTCCTTGCTTAACCATGACTGAAATTCTAAAATTAAACAAACCTTTTCAGTCTGATTCAAATATGGAACAACACCATGTATGAATGAACTGGGTTCCACAACCTAGAAATTTAAATATGTCATTCTCTCTTGAAATCCAATTTTGACCACCTTTTTCCTCAACCATACGTGAACCACACCTATGACTTCAACCACAGAGCCTAACCGCTGTGGCTGCCATAGTCTTTACTTAGCGCGGTTGCCGCTCCTCCCCCCGGTTTTTCTCCCCTCCCCTTTTCTTCCCCCTCCCTCCCCCCCCCCCCCCCCCCCCCCCCCCTTTTTTCCCCGGCTTTCCCCCCCTTCCTCCCCCCCTGCGGCCCCCTTCTTCGCCTGGCCTCTTTCCCCCCCCGCCCGTCCCCCCTCCGCCCGGGTTCCTCCCTCTCCCCCCCCCTTTCCCCGCCCCCCCCCGCCCCCCTTTCTTTCCTCTTCCCCCCTCCCGTCTGGCGCCCGGGCGGGGGGGGGCGGCCCCTGTCTTCCCCCCCCCCGGGGGGCGCCCTCCCGGTTGTCCCCTCTCCGGTTCCCCCCGGTGTGGCCCCTGTGTTTTTTTTGTTTGTTCCGTGTCCCTGCCTCCCCTTTGTTTTCCGTGTTTTTGGTTCTCGATTGTTTGCCCTTCCTTAATTGCTTGTCTGGTGCATGTCTATACATAAAGTCAAACCTTTATCTTAGTAGAAAGGTTCAGGGAAAAAGAGCTAAAAAGCAAAAGGCAAATCAACTAAGTCTCTTTTTGGTATCAATTCTCATTATCTATTATGCTATTTAAAAGAATTAAGTACAAGAATTCATTATCGGTCAAAAATGAAAAATAGTTTTGTAACTTTTATCAAGAATAAATTATGGAATGAAAAATAAGTTTGGTATGTCAAAATGAAAATTTGTTAAAAAATAATAATAAAAATTAATACAAAAAAGTCATATTAATCAAAATATTAATAGTTAACTAATTATAAAAAAAATACATCAAACAAAATATTTAGCTTAATAGTATTTATATAAACAAGAAAACAATCAAACTCATTACAAATTTCAATGCAATGTCTATTAAAATTAAAACTATACCAAACACTTGCAAGGTAAATAAATATCCATATATTCATATATCTATCCTAATAAGCTTCCATAGTTGGTTTCGCAATTTTCTTTCGATATGTTTCCCATCGTAATTGCTTTGTGTGGCCTATTACATTGGCGATGTCCAAAACCTTATCATCATCACTACCATTGTTTTCAAATTCATCATCAAGGTCTTCATTCTCATAAAGAGATTATATCGTGATTACCTTTTTTTTCCCTCTTTTGAGTGTGCACCTACATAAGAAAGCAAGTTGCATCAGAATGCTGAATTTCAGCCCTTCAAAGAGAGAGATATATAGAGAACATCTCTTCCAAATATCCAGAGAAGAGTTAGCTGCATTATTGAAGTCTACATGATTTAGGAGGTCAGTTTAAGAATCTAATATGAAAAACAAAGGGTCAAAAGCAATAAAAAAGAAAAAACTAAAGCCTTGCACTCACATGAAAGATCCAGCAAAAGTGATCCAGAATTTCAGAGTTAACAGGACAATGCATTGCATAGCATGATAGTTTGGGAACAGTGCATCATCACCTTGAACTTAGAAGCCTCAATAAGTTGGACCACCAATTTGTGATCTTTAGAGAATTCCATCCATCCACTTTCCAACAAGGTACTCTGTTTTATATTCTTCACCATTTTGATTTACCAATGTAATGTTACAGTCTTCTTTCAGCAAGTTCAACTTGTCAGCAGGAAGTATTTGTAAACAGAGAGCATTGCTTCCAGTTAGACCAACAAGAACCGGGTATATTTGGTGCTAATGTATATTTCATTGAACTTCTGTATATTTTAGATAAGATTTTGTTAGCGCTCACCAACCAAAAAGGCTTACTGACATGTGACTGATACGTCAATTTCACAAAACTGGGTATATCTAGTGCTAATGTCTTTTGGAGTTCAATGGCAGTCTTCATTGAATAAGAATTAGCTTCATCACCGATCATGTCTATCTTCCGCTTCCACATTCAAATAAGTTACAGATGTTAGGAGAACTACACTCATATAGAAGAATAAAATAGGATGACACCTAACTATTGTCAAATTTTACTGCCCAAGAAATGTTAAAAGGTGTCCCAGAAATAAACACTCACATACCTTTTATTCTTGTCCGACTGATCGGCAAGAACCCATTCATTAGAAATATTATAGAATGGCATCAAAGAATCACCTGCATCTATTTGAAGAGTAGAATGTCTTTTCTTGATCCGCAACAGTTTCTTAATTCTCTCCTTCCTCTCCATCTGATTAAGAATGCACTAAACAATTCGAAGTAGCTAGAAAGAACACTTAAAACGGTGCATTGAGATGGGGGCGAGGGGTGCTGAAATGATGAATAAGAATACGAAAGGAGGGTTTGCTATTGGAAAACCTGAGATATGATGCTGAGTATTTGAGAGTAGCTCCGTTTAGATCCTTTGATCTTGCCTTCCATGATTTTTTTTAATCTTTTTTCTCCCGTTCCAGAAGTCTATTCTTTTCTCTCTTTTTTCCTTGCAAATAGGGTATGTCATTTTTGGAAGAAAATCACAAGTAGAGACAAAAACCACAATGTATGAACAGGTTTGTCACCAGCTATTTATCGTCTTTACTCTATTCAGATTCGACTCAGAGAACATTCCCAAGTCATTGAAACCCAGAAGAAGGATCCATCGAACCGTAGGGGCAACTCAATCGATCTACTACCATCGCAACACCTGAACCACTGTTAGATCTTCTTCTCTATCGCCTCCCACCTGCAACTCAACCTACAACCTGAAAAAACCATCGCCTTCACCTCTTTCTACTTCTAGAATCGTAAGATTTCAAAGTTATTTTATGTATGCATATTTTGATGGAAATAGTTATTTTATATATATAACTACTCAAGAAAAGAGTTATTTTTGTAGAATGTCTAGTTTTAACATAATTTTCTTTATTAGGGATTGATACGAGAGATATCGGTTAGGTTTATAATGGCAAAGAAATAAGGTATCTATGATTTTCTAAAAAATCTCTTTCTTGATTTAGTTTTGTAAATTTTGAGAAAATGAAAAAGTATGAAGGGTACCAATAATTTGTGAGAAACAAAAGAAATGATGAGAAAATTAATACATGAAATATGTCATTCGAATGAAAACAAAGGATACAATAGTTAAAGAAAAGATTTGCGGCAAAAGATTTTATTAGTGATTTATAAGGAAGATTATTTGAGATTAAAAAAAAAAATACTCTATTTTCTAAGAAATTTTTTTCTTGATTTAATTTAATTTTATGCATTTAAATAAAATAATATATAAAAATGGTACCCATAATTTATGAGTAAAAAATAAAATGACAACAAAGCTAATACAAAAAAGATGACATTTAAATAAAGATAAAGGATACAATAGTCAGGTGAAAGATTTGCGGAAAAAGATAAGAAAACCAATACCCATTGACAAACCAATGACTTAAGGATTGGCAAGTTTAAAAAGGTGGTGCTTATTATCGGCAATAATAGCTAAAACAATAAGCAGCTTCTTAACACCAAACCAAATTCTCTATAGAAAGGTGGTTTGAACATTGAACTTTAAATTCTCTATAATGAGGTGGAGTTCAATTAAAGAAGTGAGAAGCCGAAATACAATTTAAGAAATTTGATATAGCTAAATTCTCATTTGAGATTTGATATAGCTTTGTAAGTAAAACATTATTTATAAAGATTTTTGTAGTTTCAAAGCTGAAATTGTCATACATTAAAAAGAGTATTGTCAGAAAAGAACACTAAAGAAAATAATATAAAAAAAAAATCAAATTCAAAAGAATACTTAAGCATTAGATGATATAAAGGAAAACAATTTTAAGTTTATTTGAATTAAACAAATAAAATATCTATTATTATAGACATCAATTATCTAATGACCTTGAAGTTTAAGATAAATATGCATTCAAAGTTAGGTTGTATAACATTGATCAAAATTCTTGTTCTTTTATCCTCTTTTCCATGTTTATATTTCATGAGCAGTCTCTTTCTTTTCTTCCTTATTATTATCTTTTTTTTCATATATATAGTCACGTGCAAAAAAAATAAAAAAAAAAAAAAATATATATATATATATATATATATATATATATATATATATATATATATATATATATATATATTAAGTCACCTGTACAAAATAAAGAGAAGAGAGAAAAGGAAATACAATATATTAAGTCACCTGTACAAAATAAAGAGAAGAGAGAAAAGGAAATAGAAAAATGAGAAATGAGGAAAGTGGAGAGAGAAAGAGGGAGGAGGCGACACCTCCCACTCTTCCTCCCACCTGCGTGTTAGACTTTTACAAAAAATAACATATGTGATATGTGAGGTGTTGAGAGTGAGACTTAAGATGAAAATATATCTTTCTTTTTTACCTTTGTGCGTGGGACATAAGAGAAGGGAGATAAACAGATGAAAGGAGAGAGAAAAGACAGGGCATGCGTGTAGAGGAGAGAGAAGGAGTTAAGAAGTAAGAGAAAGATTTCAGATTTTGCAGAAACTTTTAGAAGATAGTTAAAGAGGAGCGAGAAGAGGAAAGAAGAAGAATAAGAGGAGAGAGAAGGAGTGAAGAGGAGAGGAGAGAGAAGAAATAGAAGTGAAATATAGAAGTTGCAGAGCAATTGAGGAGGAGAGAGAAGAGGAATAAAAGAGAGGAGAGAGGAGTGAGAGTGGAGAAAAAGAGGAGAGGAGAAGAGAGAGGAGAAGAGAGAGAAGAGGAAGAACGTAGAGAAGAGAGAGAAAGAAAAGGAGAGAGGTGAGAAGGGAGAGAGAAAATAATATAAAAAAGGGAAAATCCCTTGTTAGCTCCCCCGTATTCGAAATAGCCATTAATTGTTCGGGATGCAGGAGGGAGAGCGAATTTTAACTGAACTAGAATCAAGACTCACATATGAAATAGGAATAGGTAAGTGATATCGACCAACTCATGTATGTTATAAGTAGGTGATTCCATTTAGTAGGCAGGTAGCATTCACATGTTAATATTGAACTGATTTTATTAATTCACTTATGCAATTTATGAAAATGCATGATGTATTGTCTAGTGACTGGAATAGAAATGCATGGGATCGAATGACAACTTATGACTTGATTGAATTGCTCGAGTTAAAATGTCGATAGTATTCTTGAGATGTTGAATTATAAATTTGAAATGATATTTATGCTTATTAAATGTAAAATTATTATGCTCTCATATTTAAATGGTTGGATTGTATGATTGTGTCTAGTTGTATTCAGATGAGACTAAATGATGATTAAAATGAAAAATGTACATTGAAAAAAATAGAGTTTGGTAATGCAATATTGAATTTAATATAAGAAAGAGTAAAAGAAAAAAAAATAAAATGTAATGGCTTCTGTAAGTCCGGGTATTAACGTACTCAAATGGGAGGGCATGAAGCAGCTTCTGTAAGTCCTGGTACTTAGTGTACCCAAATGGGAAGGCATGAAGCAAGACTGAAAGTAGAAAGAAAAGAAAAGAAATAATATGAATAAAGAAAGAAATAAAATGTAATGGCTTCTGTAGTCCTGGTACTTAATGTACTCAAATGGGAGGGCATGAAGCGAAACTGAAAAGTGAAAAGAAATAAAATGTTAATGGCTTCTGTAAGTCCTAGTACTTAGTCTACCCAAATGAGGAGGGCATGAAGCAAGATTGAAAAGTGGAAATATATACTAGACTGATGATGGCCTACAGTAGAGAACACCTGGCCTTGTGCCAAAAGACTGAAAAGAGAATCTCTTAATGAGAACCTCTAAAATTGAGACTGAGACTGATGCCACTTGTGTGGTTTAGATTGATGGTGCTCTTTCTACAGGTAGCGCTTAGGTCTGGTTTATAATGAAAAAGGAAAAAGGAAAATGAAAAGAAAATTGGAAAGCATGATGTTATATGATTTTGGATGTGATGATTAATGCATGATGAACTGCCTGACTTACTTACATGGTTGTTTATATTGCTTACTGGGCCGCAAAGCTCGCTATTGTAAATGTTGACAGGTCCTTAGATAAATGATAAGGGCAAGGGTACTGCCACCTGGCAATGCCTTTAAAGTTGAAGATGGAAACCTTTTTCTTTTTGTTGCAACTGATGTATTGCTTAACTGGACTGTGGATATATAAATATTCCTTTGAGACTGCATGTACTTAACTAGATATTGTTTAAATGTTAAATGTAACATAATAGGACTTTAGTATATATATATATATATATATATATATATATGTTTACGAGTCAGACTGTCAAATAGGTTGTCTGTTTTGTTCTTGAAGATGTTTAGTTTTAGCATTTTATTTTTAGTGGTTATAAACAGGTTGATAAGGAGAGGAACTATCACGTGCTCTAATTGAATGTCCGTAATGTGGGCCCCACCAAACCTGTGAAAACTGGGGTTGTGATATAGGTGGTATCTCTCTTTTCAGTCTTTTGGCACAAGGCCAGGTGTTCGCTATTGGAGGCCATCATCAGTCTAGTATATCTTTCCACTTTTCAGTCTTGCTTCATGCCCTCCCATTTGGGTACACTAAGTATCAAGACTTACAGAAGCCATTAACATTTTATTTCTTTTCACTTTTTAGTTTCGCTTCATGCCCTCCCAGTTGGGTACATTAAGTACCAGGACTTATAGAAACCATTACATTTTATTTCTTTCTTTATTCATATTATTTCTTTTCTTTTCTTTCTACTTTTCAGTCTTGCTTCATGCCTTCCCATTTGGGTACACTAAGTACCAGGACTTACAAAAGCTGCTTCATGCCCTCCCATTTGAGTACGTTAATTACCCGGACTTACAGAAGCCATTACATTTTATTTATTTTTCTTTTACTCTTTCTTATATTAAATTCAGTATTGCATTACCATACTCTGCTTTTTTCAATGTACATTTTTCATTTTAATCATCATTTAGTCTCATATGAATAAAACTAGACACAATTCATACAATCCGACCATTTAAATATGAGAGTATGATAATTCCACATTTAATAAGCACAAACATCATTTCAAATTCATAATTCAACATCTCAAGAATACTATCGACATTTCAACTTGATGCGTCCAAAATCTGCTCAGCCCTTAGATCTTCTCGTGATGACCTGCAAAACGAAAGCGTCAGATGTGGCCCGACCGCGAGGGTTGGGAGTCCACCTCCAAAGGCTAAGTCAGTTGATGAACTTAATCACAAACGGCTCTGCTAGAAGCATAGAGCTAAGGAATGAAGAACTGGGAAAGGTGATCTAGATCGTAAGCCTCTGATAGTTTACGTCTATCAGTGTGTATATGAATCTGAGTCCCTCACCTCATATGGTAGTGAGGTTTATATAGAGTGTACCTTCGAATCTCCTTCGTTGGATGCACTTGAGCCTTCTTCGGGTAGTCGTTGGATCTTAACAGTTAGATCCGTTGAGCAATAGACTTCTACTAGTTTGGACTAGTAGAGGACTCCTGAGATAACCTCTAGGTTATGTGATGATTATCCCTTCGATAATGATTAGCCGCAGCCGTCAATTTGAGTTTGCCATCATTAGGGTAATTAACCTAATCCATAAGTTGGATTAGGGCGTGCTTGTAGCTGAATAAGTTTTCTTCCTCAGCAAGTCATCTTACGGATTCGGTTCGCTCGGGAGCAAGTCGATTCCTTCCGTCTCGACCGAGTCGAGGATCAAACCAAGTATGAACCCGGTTCGATCATATTTTCTCCATATCACGAGCCCCCCAGACCAAGCGTTCGGTCGATCCCAAGGGCTTGGTTTTTAACTGGGTTCTTCGTCAGGCAATAGTCTCTACATGTTCCATTAAATGTCATATCACATTTAATGCGGTGGTCACTTTTTCTGGAGCATTGTGAGGGTAATGCCACGTGTCTCCTTGCAGTTGATCTGTCGTGGCTCACGTAACCCAAGCGACGGTTTCCGAACGCCTGTTTCGGATTCGTGAATTCAAACTTTCAAAACGTCTTTTAATCTCGATCGTTGATTTTGAATCAATCTCGATCGTTCAGATTCTCGAACACTCGTGCGGGTGTTTTAAAAGCGGTTCGTTGTCTTCGTAGGTTTCATTCTTCTTGTCTGGAATTTGAACCTTTGTCGTCTGCTTCGCGCCTTCCTGTTCTCAAGCTTCTGCCTCACTGAATCAGTAAGTTTACTGGTCTTTTTCTTTTTGTACCTTACTGAAACAAGTAATGGCGGATAATAGGGTTTCTCTGGTACCCAGTGTTAGTAATAGTAGTGGTAACGAAGCTTTTGCTTCCCCTCCTTCCGAACAGTCGGATAGTGATAATAAAACCCTAACTGTCCTCTGGCGCGAATTTGCTGAAGTTTCTCAAAAAAGTTTGGAGAGAAAAACCAAAACTCCTTCTATCCCTCCTGAGTCTGGATCTTCCAAGACTCTTAGGGTAACTGCCGAGTTTTCTAGGCAGCCTCAAACTTCCAAGTCTGATGGCGAACCTGGCTCTGTCCCCTCCGTTTTCAAGGAGGAAACCCTCCTTTCAGCAATCCAAAATTTCGATTTTCCCTCCTCTTATCAAGTTAGGGCTCCCCATCCTGATGAGAGGGTTGATTCAACCCTTTCGGGTGAGTTTTCTCTGTATATAGATACACTGGAAAGCGGGGTTCGCTTTCCCTTTTTTAATCCTTTGTTCTCAACCATTCTGAATCGCTGGGACATTTGCCTTGGAATGCTCCTTCCCAATAGCTGGCGTCTCATCGTCGGCTTCTTGGGTTTGTGTTTTGAACTTGGCATTACGCCATCTCTTTCTCTTTTTGTGCATTTTCATGCTCTTTCTATCTCCCATCCTCCTGGCTGGGTTTTTCTGTCCAAACGCAATAAGGCTGAACTTGATTGGAGGGGCAGCATCCTTGTCAAAGGAACTTGCCCTTCTAACCACAAAAGATGGCGCGAACGATACTTTTTCTACCAAGCGCCTCCATCGGATCTTAACTTCCCGACCGACTGGAGGCGGTGTACTTCTTCTTCTGAGAATAACCGGGGCCTTCCCTTATCCAAAGAAGACGAGGTGGCCATCAGGAAGATCAAATCCATTCCATGGTATCAAGAGATACATGGACTTGAGGTGGAGTATAACTCCATTCTTCAGTACTGGGGCTTGGCTCATTGTGAGCTTCTAACCATTATCCTTGAATTTTACTGAAGTGATACGTCTTTAATTTTGACTCTTGCTCTTCTTTGCAGTGCCTCCAAGAATGAACCCCGAGAACCCGCGAGTGAAGGCCGCTAGGGCCGTTGTGACAGCCGAGCAACGATCGCCTAGAGCTTTGACCATTGATCAAGAGGCTTCTGTTCCCTCTCCCGACCCCTCTTACAGGGGTATCAGGAATATCAGGCCCGTGGCTGATACTTCGGGTAAAGGGAAGAAGCCGATGGTGGAGAGGACTAATGTCTCCTCCTCCGTCCGAACCAAAAGGAGGCATGCCACAATTGATGTTTCCTCCCATAAAAAATCCAAAAATTCTACGGATAGTGAGGAGGTCTTCACCCCCGAGTGGACCCTGAAGTTGACCGATAGGGTGACACAGGATCCTGAGAAAGCTGCAGAGTGGAGCTCTCCCAGTCTTATTCCTTCTAATCGCCAGGAATTTGAAACCAAGGACGACGTTGCCCTTGTTAGTCAATCCACAAGGTACCGGTCTTCTTGCTTACTTATTTTTTTCATAATTTCTTATGACTTCTTCTGATAATTTCTGCCTTCCCAGGAATGTTGTGTTGAGCTTCTATCAACACATGGAAGCATTGAGCCGGGTTGGCCGCAACAGCTCCTTGTTGCAAACCTGTGAAGAGAATTTGGCCAAAGCCAATTCTGAGATAGACCGGCTTACCGCAGCTGCCAAGGAGCTGCAAAGAAAGCACGAGGCAGAAGTGAACTCCCTCAAAGAGACCCTTAATTCTTCAAAGGCCCGTGCCGTTGCTGCCGAGCGCGAGGCCAAGAAGCAAAAAGAAGAATATTTGAAGTTGGCGATTCCTAGCAAGCCCGAGCACATCAAGCCAGAGCTTCGGAAGGATTGTGTTCGGAAGTACCTGAACAGCGTACATTTCTCCCAATTGCTGGGTGCCTACAACATCCAAGCTTATCGCTTGGGGCAGAATGGCGTCTGGGAAAGGATTCTTGAATCCAACCCTTCCTTTGATACAGCCCCCTTTCGTGAGGTGTGTCACAAAGAGGTCTTCGGGAAATTAGGCATGGATCTCCCAGACTGGGCCCAGGAAGAAGATGATCCTTTTCTAGCTGACCCACAATATGAGGCATATCTTGCTGATGAGCCGGCGCTTCCAGAGGAAAAGTCACAAGCTGCTGCTAAAGAGGGTTCTGACAACGTCAATCTTAAGGAAGGTTCTTCTCAGGATCTCTGAGAAAAGTCCCCCTGCCCAGGGCTCCTCGGGCAACAATGAAGAAGAGGCTTAGGGAGTTATCTCTCTTTTTTTTTTTTTTTTTTTGTAAAGATTGACCTCCTTGCTAATGAATAGACACTTCTTTTTCATGTTGGCCTTACTATTTCCTCGTCTCCCATCGAAATCTTGTCTTGAATATCAAAATATAAATGATAAAACTTATCACTTAACTTCACATTCTTTGACGAATACTAATCTTGTAAAGATATTATGAAGATACATTTTGGAAAGATGCATTAATCTTTCCCGCCTCTTCATTTACTGCAAAGTCCTCATGTTTCCCTTCTGGTATCTGCGAAGTCCAAACGTTTCCTTGCTTGGGTGTACCATTCATTGTTTCCAATAAATTGGTAATACATCCATTATCATAATGGCGGTGCGACGATTGGAGGTATCCCTGCATCGGGTGCTCGCCTCCACATGTTTCCATGTGGCCTCCCTCTGACCGTTGATCTTGCTTGTTGCGGATTTCGAAGCGTCATTTCGATCTAGGCCATTGGTTGTCTTTAGCTCTCAACCGTCGTCTTAATACCTGAGGCTATTTAAAGCCTTCGTGGGTATTCTCCATCTATCCTGCTATCTGCAAGTTAGATTTGCTAAAGCGACATTCCATCCTCCTGCTTGCTTCCGTATTCCTCGTACTCCAACAATAACTCTATCAACTTCTGAACAAGTGAGTTTTTTGATTACTCATCTCTTTCCTCTTTCCTCTTTCCCCCTGAGTAAACTGCACAATAGTATTACTTGGGGTTTAGTTAACTAGTTTTTCATATTTGACAGAGAGCTAGGGTTTTCCCTTGTGGCTGTTGTTGTTGGGCTTTTGTACTGATACGGCTTTTTCTGTGTATACAGTGGCTCCCAGGATCGACCCAAAGTTTATCAGAGCGAAATCTTGTAAGAAAATCGTTCCGTCGGTGGTGGTTGGGGTCAGTGAGGTGGTTTCAGCTAGTGAATCCTCCAAGCGTAAGGCAAATGCTGTTGGTGAATCTTCAAGTCAGATTCCCACAGTTTCAATTGATGCCGCCCCTACGCCTCTTCTGCCTGAAGTGATCGCTCGTTCTTTCCAGGAAGATCTTGATCACTCCGTTGTTGATGGCGCTGCTGATGCCCCTGCTACAGAGACCGTTCGTGCACCCCCGAAGGAGACTCTTCGGGCATCTGAGGCAACTATGTTGGCGTCTGATGAAGGTGTGGTCCCAGCAAGTGCTGCTCCTATTTCCAACTCTAGTGCTTGTTTGGCATCCTCTTTCGCTCCTTTGGAGTCGGAGGATTTTGCCACCAGGAAGCGCCGTCGGGTGACAAGTGATGCAGCTCATCCTTCTCTTGATGTAGCTCATCCTTCTCATCCCTCGCCTGAATTAGTGTCAAACGAGTTTGACAGAGCATTGGAATGGTGCACTGCTGCTCGAATGACTTCTGAGAGCGCAATTCTTTCCAAACTTCCAGAAGATGTCTGTATGAAGTCAATGGTGATGTAAGTCTTTCTTCGTTATCTTTCGATTCATAATATTACTCTTCTGCTCCTTTTTAACTCGGAAGTTGTTTGCAAGAGTCTTATTGGTAACTTCCACAACCAAGTGGAAGCAGCCTCTAGGCTCAATAGGTTGAGCAATGAAGTTTCCAAGCTTCGGGAAATCTCTGAAGCTAAAGATGCTGAGATTGCTCGCCTTAGGAAACTAGCTTGGGAGGTTGCAGGAGAAAAGAATTTGGTGATCGATCGTCTTCGATCAGACTTGGATGATGCCAGGGAGAAGATTCGGCAACTGGAGCGAGGAGTTGGAAAGTCAGGAGCCAAAGGATTTGAAACGTTACCTCAAAGGCAAGCTGTCGTTCCTTTGCCCGAATCCCTTCCAACTGATGTTCGCAGAGCCTGCGTCTTCAAGTATTTACACAGTAAGCCCTTTGTTGACATGCTGAATGCTTATAACTTGCAGGCGTACCGGGATGGTGAGAACGAAGTATGGGAATCAATACTAAGGAAGGATCCTCATTTTGATATGACTCCCTACAGTGCTATGTTTGCCATCCTGAAGTATTTACCAACCTGGGCCTTCCTCCTCCTGACTGGACCAAAAATAAGATTGATCCTCCACCTTCCGATCCAGATATTATGCATTATCTGGAAGATTCTCCTGTTTATTCTCCCCTGGAAGGAGTCAATTATGACGAGCTTGCCTTGAATGCAAGTTTGGTCGAGGACCATACTTCTCCTGGACAAGCTGGACAAAGAGTATGAAATTGCGGAGGATTTTATACATACTGAAATGTTTTTTGTAATCCTCATTTCTCCTCTTCTTTCCTTTGGATCCATACCAATGGTTGACTCATGTGTTTGTTCTAGCAAAGTTGTGCTGATCTTGTATGACTTCTTAATAATCATCGATGATGACTTTCTTTTTTGACCGAAGGTTGTATCCAGCTCTTGTAATCTTATGTTTTGATATTGAGTCTGGCCTCTTTTGGTCTTTTGAATGAAATAAGAAGTTAACTTCATCTTGAACTTTGCTAGTCATTTGAATTTCCGTTGAACTAGGTCTTCGTTGTTTAGAACAATGCCTTTACTTAAAGATTTCCAGAGAAATACAATAAGTCTGAGAAGGAACTCACTCAGGTTTTAAACCGATGCCTTGTAGAAGGAACTCACTCGGGTTTTAAACCGATGCTTTGTAGAAGGAACTCACTCGGGTTTTAAACCGATGCCTTAACTTAAGGATAATTCGAAAATTCAATAAGTCTTGAAGGAACTTACTCGGGTTTCAAACCGACGCCTTGCGGAAGGAACTCACTCGGATTTTCATCTGATGCCTTGACTTAAGAAATTCCGAATTTTTTTTATAAGTGTTGAAGGACCCACACGGACTTTCATCCGATGCCTCATAGTTGGATCTAGTTCTTGAATGTGGTGTATGATGCCCCCCAATCAAAAGATAATTTGTTGAAAGCCAATAATTGCATTGATTGAGTTGAAAATGTTTACATCACGAACAAAATTGAAATCATCATCAAGGATAATTTTTTTTGAGATGCCTGGCATTCCACGAACGATCCAACTCTTTCTGGGTGTTGGTGTTCTTCAGCCTGTGAGCTCTTGAACCGACTGGTTTTACAACCATATAAGGTCCTTCCTAGGAAGGGTCTAATTTTCTTTGGTGACGTGGGTCGGAAGCTAAGGTGTTTCTCAACACCAAATCTCCGGCTAAGTATCGACGATTCTTCACTCGAGTATTGTAATGAGACGCTATTCTTCTTTGATAATGTTGAGTTCGTGCTATTGCCTTTGCTCGAACTTCGTCCAATAGATCAAGACTATCAAGCAGTCCTTGCTCGTTTGCTTTTTCCTCAAACTCTTGATCCCGTAATGTCCCCGCCATTATCTCCACCGGTGCCAATGCTTCGGACCCGTATGCTAACCTGAATGGAGTTTCTCCTGTGGGTGTTCGAACCGTAGTTCTATAGGCCCACAATACATTATGAAGTTCTTTGACCCATAAAGCCTTGTCAGCTTCGAGTCTTCTCTTTATCCCTTCTAGTAGCGTTCGGTTAGTAACTTCTACTTGTCCATTGCTCTGGGGGTATGCCACTGAGGACATACGATGCTCGATCATATATGTTCCGCAAAATTTCTCAAATTGCGGACAGTCAAACTAAGTATCATGGTCAGTGACGATAATCTTTGGAATCCCAAAGTGATATATGATTGACTCAAGTACGAATTTCTCCACTTTTTTCTTAGTAATTGTTGCTAGGGCACTGGCTTCAACCCATTTTGTGAAGTAATCAATTGCTACTATCAGATATTCCCGTCCGCTTGACGCCTTGGTGAATTTGCCCATGATATCAATTCCCCACATCGCAAAGGAAATGAGATCTAGAATTGAAGTCATGGTTTCCGCTGGGCATTCGATACTGTAGCATGAATTTGACAGTTGCCACATCGACGAACATATTCCATAGCATCCTCTTGGATCTTAGGCCAATATAACCCAAGTCTTAGAATTTGTGTGCCAGGGCTCGTCCACCCATGTGAGCTCCACAAATTCCTTCATGAACCTCAGCCAAAGCTGATTTTGCTCCTTCGGGACCTATACATCTCATAAGGGGTCCATAATAAGATCTTTTGTATAGTCTCCCATTCTGAATGACAAATCTCGCCGATCGTATCTTGATCAATCTTGCCTCTTTCGGATCCTCAGGTAATTTGTCATCTCTCAGATACTCGATTATCGGATCCATCCAGCAACGCTCTGCTTCAATATAAGAAATTTCTTTCTCATGATAACTTGGAAATGTTATCTCTTCAATGTAGACCGAAGGGTCTAGATTTTTTTCTTTGGCATTGGCTAATCGGGATAGCTCATCTACCACTGTATTTTCAGTCCTCGGAATCTGAGATATCTTCAAATTCCGAAATTGCTTTTGAAATTCCTGCACTATCTCTTGATATTTCTGCAAGCGTGGTTCTTTAATACCATACTCCCCCTGGACTTGGTTGACTATAAGTTGAGAGTCACTATAAAAAGTAACATCTGCAATAGACAATGCTTTTGACAACCGAAGTCCAGCTATCAGAGCTTCATATTCTGCTTCGTTATTACTTGCTTCAAATGCCAATCTCAAAGCATATCGAATAATAAATCCTGCTGGACTTTTCAATAGGATTCCAGCTCCTGCTCCATCTTTATTACTCGAACCATCCACATATACCTCCCAAGTGGTTGGTATAATGGGATCTTCAATGGTGGACTCCACTGGTGCAGTAGTTTCTACCATGGAACGATAATTCGTTCATCTCGCCCGGTTCGCTGGGCAGCGAACCGGGCGAAATCTCGAGATTTCGCTAAGTTTTCGTTCAAAATTCAAAATTCAAAAATCAAATTAAAAATATTAAAAAGGTAAAACTCTTTTGACTTTTCTATACACGTTAATACAAATCCCATTTATGATTTATACCAGCTTTCACGCAGCCCAAAACGAACAATTAATGCCATAGTTAGTCTTCATCCAGCCATTCACGCAACCCTATCTTCTCTTTAGGGTTGTGTGCATCACTTGTATTTTATTCTTTCTCTTTCTATCTTCTTCTTCTTTCACTTTCCGGCGAAATTAGCAGCGATCGTCTTCTCTTTCTTTTTCTTTCTCTTTCTTTCTTCTTCTTTTCCTTTCCGGCGAAAATAGCAGTGGCCGGTACTGCTCGTCTTTTGTTTTTTTTCTTTCTCTTTCTTTCTTCTTCTTCTCCTTCTCCATTCTGGCGAAAATAGTAGTGGCTCCTTCAACGAACCGGCAATGATGAAGATAAATGGGTTTTGAATAAGATAAATAGGACTCATACGGTCCTACCCACCTCAGACTCTTAGAGCACAAAGCAAAAAGCTAAGAAAATCGTAAATAGAAGAAAAAAAAGAAGAAAAGGGGTTTAGAAATTTCGCCGAAAAATCGACAGTTTCGCCGGAAATCGCAGTTTCGCCGGAAAATCGTCAATTTTCCGGCGAAATGTTGAACATTTCGGTTTCGATGGGTTTTTTATTTCGCCCATTGGCGAAACTGGCGAATTTCGATATTTCGCGAAATTCGCCGAACTTACATTCCATGGTTTCTACTACAAAATCGGCTAGCGCCTGAGCCTTGATTGCGGTTCTGGGCTTAAAGCTCACTTGGAACTCGCTGAGTTCAACCGACCAGGACACCATCCTTCCAGATAAATCAGGTTTATTAAGAACTTTACTGAGAGGAAAAGTTGTAAATACCTCAATTGGATGAGCCTGAAAGTATGGCCTTAGCTTCCTGGCGGCCATCATGAGAGCCAGAGCTTGCTTCTCAATCTGCGAATATCGTGTCTCCGCATCTAGCAATATGTGGCTCACATAGTAAATCGGCCACTGTTTTTTATCTTTCTCACGAACAAGTACTGCACTGACGCTGAAAGGGACATCGCTAGATATAACTGTAATATTTCCCCCTTCTCTGGTCGGGACAAGATCGGTGGTTGTCCCAGTGCTTCTTTTAACTCCTCGAAAGCTTTCTGACATTCTTCGGTCCATTTCGCTTCCTTGCTGCCCCTCAAATCTTTGAGTGCCTTGAAAAATGGCAAACACTTTTCTCCAGACTTGGAGATGAAACGATTCAAAGCGGCAACTCTCCTTGTTAAACATTGCACATCACGAACAGTTTTGGGAGCCTCCATGTCAACCAGAGCCTGTATTTTGGCAGGATTAGCCTCAATACCTCTCTGTGACACCATGAAGCCCAAAAATTTGCCTGAGGAAACTCCAAAGGCGCACTTTTCTGGATTCAGCTTCATTTGATATTTTAGCAGTACTGAGAATACCTCAGTCAAATCGGCAATATGATTTGCTTTTGTAAAGCTCTTCACAAGCATGTCGTCAACATAAGCTTCAACATTCTTCCCTATCAAATCTTTGAAAATCTTGTTGACGGCCCTCTGATATGTAGCTCCTGCATTCTTCAAGCCAAATGGCATGACTTTGTAATAGTAGCTTTCACGATCAGTCATGAAAGCTGTGAACTTCTCATCTTCCTTATTCATAAGGATCTGATTATACCCTGAGTAGGCATCCATGAAACTTAAAGTTTCATATCCTGCAGTCGCATCTATCAAGAGGTCAATCCGAGGTAATGGATAACAATCTTTAGGGCATGCCTTGTTGAGATCTGTGTAGTCTATACACATCCTCCACTTCCCATTCGCCTTTTTTACCATTACCACATTAGCCAACCAAGTTGGGCATTCAATTGGTTCTATGAAACCATAATTCTTTAGTTTTTCAACTTCGCCCCGAACGGCTTCATACTTTTCAATGGAGAAATTTCTCCTTTTCTGTATCACTGGTTTCACCTTCGGATCTATCCAGAGTTTGTGCTCTGAGACAGCCCGATCGATTCCTGGCATGTCCTCGGCAGACCATGCGAATACGTCATTATTCTATTGAAGAAATAACTTCAACTCACCTTTGAAATCCTCCAGCTGTTCAGACCCGATATAAGTAGTCTTTTTCTTATCCTCGGTACACAGTTGGATTTGTTCTAGCTTCTCCATTGGTTCGGGCCTTTGCATTTTTGCCTCTTCCCGATCGTCTCGAACTTCTATAGGCAGGGCAGTCACCTTCCTCGGGCCCTCCTTGTCTTTTAAATAGGCAACGTAACATTGCCGAGAGATCCTCTGGTCAGAGGAAACTTGACCAATTCCCATATCAGTCGGGAATTTTATCTTTAGGTGTTTTGTCGAAACAATAGCACCTATCTTGGATAAAGATGGTCGCCCGAGGATAACATTATAAGTTGGCAATTCCTGAACCACCAAAAAATTGATTCGGACTGTTGTTTCCTTAGGAAAACTTCCAATAGATAAGTCCAACTGGACAGATCCTTCCGCCACCGCAGATGACCCTGCAAAACCATATAGATGCGTGGATGAAGGCTCCATCAAGTCCTCATCCACCCTCAGCTTTTGATACACTTCATAAGAAATTAGGCCAGCTGCAGACCCTGTATCCACCAAAACTCTATGCACTTCTCGGCGCGCAATCTCTACCTTGATGACTATGGCATCATAATGAGGTAGACAAATGCCTCTTTCATCCTCCTCGCCAAAGGTGATAGAATCTTCACCGTTTGGCTTCTTTCCACTTCTGCGTCTCTCCGGTTCCGACAAATTTGGATTTTGTCTTCAAACTTTGGAGTGATTCGAGCTCTGGTCCTCCGAAAATGGTAAGGATCGGTGACCGAGTAGCTTCAATCACCTTCCTTGCCTTTCTTAGACTTCGGAGCCTCCCTTGATCGTTCTGAACTAACCGAACGATCTCTTTTAGGGGCAGCCGCTCGTGGCTCACGTGGCTCTTCCCTTCTTCTGCTAACAAAATTGGACAAGTGTCCCTGAGATATTAATCTCTCAATATCTGCTTTCAGATGATGACAGTCATTTGTATAATGACCATAGTCCTTGTGGAATCGGCAATACTTTTCTCGATCCTGCTGCTCTCCAAGCTTCAAAGGAATTTTAGGTGGCCACTTCAAAATATTTCACCTTTTGATGATATTTAAAATATCAGCCCGAGGAGCATTCAATGGAGTATACTCCCTTTTACCGGGAGACCTCTGGCGCCAAGCTTGAGATTTTCCAACCCGATCGCGGACATTCTTCTTTGGCTTCTGCTTCTGCTCAGGAGCATTCTGTTCCTTAGTGGAGACTTTGTTATCTCCATGGCGCACATCTAGGATCTCCATGACTTCGGCCTGCTTCTGGCATCTCTGTACCAACTCAGCATAAGTTGCAGGCATATCCTGTAGTAATAACTCTAGGAGTTTCCGGTTAGTGAGTCCAGTGAATAGAGCAGTTTTGGCTACTTGCTCATCCAAATTTTCTATCTCCATCGTTACTTTGTTGAATCTTTTCAGAAACTCTCTGATTGATTCGCTTTTTCCTTGTCTGACAGTAAACAAGGTTTCTTCCTTTTTCTTGACCTGTATTCCACTCTGGAATCGTCCTAGGAATTTGCGCGCCAATTCATCAAAGTTTACGATCCTTCCAGAGGGGAGGTTTGAAAACCACTTCTGTGCTACTACAGTTAAAGATGAACAAAAAACCCTGCATAAAATTTAATCAGAATTACCTGAAACTGCCATGGTCTACTGATAATAGCCAATGTGGGCCGTTGGATCTCTGGAGCCATCAAATGTAGAAAAGGTAGGCAAACGGAAGTTATGGGGAAATTGATATCCCGCAATTGGCTCGGCAAAGGGGGTCTTCCAAATGACTGAGTAAATATCCTCCGTTATCCTTCCCTTAGCCAACTGCCCTAATTTCTGATTGATGTTGGCCAATTCTTGACCAATTTGGGTCGGGTGATCTTCAGCGATATGATCACGACCTCGATTAACATGATCCTCACGAGCTATTCGATCATCACGAACAACCCGTCCATCCCGAACATTCCGCTAGTCGCGAACTGCTAGATCATCACGACCGGTTCTTCTGATAGTTGGTGAGTGAGTTCTCACCCCTGTGTCCAACCTTGTATTTGAATAGGTTGTACTTTCCTGTGGTCTGTTGAACCGATCGTCTTGCCTAGGTTGATTGTCAATTCGTCTAGGTCTTCGGTCGCCTTCACGAAAGTTCTGACCGATATTCCGGTCTTCAGCCAATCTTTGATCACGCGGTTGATCACGTGGTAACGCACACCTCCCTGAATCGCGATGATCAGGTTCTTGTGGTAACACCACTCGTCTGGTGAGCATGCGGAGTGCTCGGCTCACCTCCAAGAGTTGAATCTTTACCTGATTCAATTGATCTTGGAATGTATCAGGAGGATTACGTCCTCCCTGACCACCATTTACTTCGATAGGATGTTGGCTTCCCTGGGGAACATATGGATTATTCACTCTAGGGATCTGAACACCGGAATCGCGCTGTGCCGCCGTTGCTGCAGCTGCTGCCGATCTAGTCACCATGGCTTTACAAGTCTTTCCCACAGACGGCGCCACATGATGCGTCCAAAATTTGCTCAGCCCTTAGATCTTCTCTTGATGACCTGCAAAACGAAAGCATCAGATGTGGCCCGACCGCGGGGGTTGGGAGTCCACCTCCGAAGGCTAAGTCAGTTGATGAACTTAATCACAAATGGCTCTGCTAGAAGCACAAAGCTAAGGAATGAAGAACTGGGAAAGGTGATCTAGATCGTAAGCCTCTGATAGTTTATGTCTACCAGTGTGTATATGAATCTGAGTCCCTCACCTCGTATGGTAGTGAGGTTTATATAGAGTGTACCTTCAAATCTCCTTCGTTGGATGCACTTGAGCCTTCTTCGGGTAGTCGTTGGATCTTAATAGTTAGATCCGTTGAGCAATAGACTTCTACTAGTTTGGACTAGTAGAGGACTCCTGAGATAACCTCTAGGTTATGTGATGATTATCCCTTCGATAATGATTAGCCGCAACCGTCAATTTGAGTCTGCCATCATTAGGGTAATTAACCTAATTCATAAGTTGGATTAGGGCGTGCTTGTAGCTGAATAAGTTTTTTTCCTCAGCAAGTCATCTTACGGATTCGGTTCGCTCGGGAGCAAGTCGATTCCTTCCGTCTCGACCGGAGTCGAGGATCAAACCAAGTATGAACCCGGTTCGATCATATTTTCTCCATATCACAACTCAAGCAATTCAATCAAGGCATAAGTTGTCATCCAATCCCATGCATTTCTATTCCATTCACAAGACAATACATCATGCACTTTCATAAATTGCATACATGAATCAATAAAATCAATTCCATATTAATATGTGAATACTACCTGCTTACTAAATGGAATTATCTACTTATAACATACATGGATTGGTTGATATCATTTACATGTTCCATGTGTGTGTCTTGACCTTGGTTCAGTCAAAAATTCGCTCTCCCTCCTGTATCTCGGACAATTAATGGTTATTTCGAATACGCGGGAGCTAACAGGAGTTTTCCCCTTTTTCTTTTATTTTTTTCTCCTCCTTTCTCTCTCCTTGTTAGGTTTTTTATTAAAAATCTATATTAAGTTTCAAAATTAGTTTTTTGCATTTCTTTTATTTAATTATTTTGTTAGTGTGTGGGACCCATGAGGTAATCCTAAGGGGTGTAAGGTGAGGTTTGGGCCTGTATAAACCCAACCTTTCCTTGCATGTGGTGTGCAATTGAGACACTCCTCACTCTCACATTATTTGTTACCAAGTTAATTTCTTTCTTTGAATTTGTCTAAGTGTTGTGCTCTAGCTTTTGGCTCCTTGAAGGGACTAGAAGAACTACCTCATCTTCTAGTTGGAGGTTGCTTTATCTTGGAGGTAGTGGTGCAAAGAACCCTTGGTAGTAGGGTGCATCAATTACCTTAAAGACATCACTCAAGATGTGACTCAACCTCATTGATAGGTGGTTCGTTCGGTTGCAACTTCAAGCTCTCCGGATTGGCTAAAGATCTTCATCTCTCAATTGTACAGCAATTTCATTTTTGTGTGTTTGAAGAATTTGTAATACAATTACCCCAACACTCCTCTTTCTCCTCTCTTCTCTTTCCTTTCTCTCTCTCTTCTCCACGTTCTCCTCTCTATCCCTTTTCTCTCTCCACTTCTTCTCCTCTCCTCTCCTTCTCTCTCCTCTCCTCTCCCTTCCTTCTCTCTTAACCTCTTTAATGGCTTCTTCCTCAATTTCTCTTCTCTTAAACAGTCCAGTTATTGTCTCTCCTCCTTAACTCTTCTTCTCTGTTCTCTTAACTCACCTCACACATATACCACTCTTCACTCCATTTTCTCTTTTCTCTTTTCTCTCTTACCTTAACTCTTTAATGGCTTCTCTTGTTTCTTTTTAACTCCTCTCTCCTCTGTTTCATCTCCACGCATTACCCTCTTTTCCCAACTCTCTCTCCTCTCTTTAATTCATTTATCTTATACTCTCTCCACCCTTATTTAATAACACCTCATGCTTTTTACATATTATGAAAATCCACCACCTAGGTGGGAGGTGTCACCTCCTCCGTCTCTCTCTCCTCTTTATATCATACGTGAGTTGTAATAATATGTAATATATATATGATTTACTTTATACATAATATATGTATATTTAACTAATTAGATGGGCTTCGTTACGGGCTTGTGGGCCCGTTGTAATATCTTACACATGGCCCACTCTGAGGTGCTAATATTAGTACCTCCGGGTTGAGAAAATTATGCTGATCATTTCTTTGTTTTCAATTCAGTCTAATTCTAATGTTGTGGGACCCACAAGCGATGTCTGACTTTGACCAAAATATCAATTGGCATCTAGTCTTATTTAAGTTATTCTTTAATTACACTCAAATCATTTGATTAAACCATCAAACCAACAGATAGTGCCACCTGACAATGCCTTTATCATTTATCTAAGGACCTGTCAACATTTACAATAGCGAGCTTTGCGGCCTAGTAAACAATATAAACAACCATTTAAGTAAGTAAGGCAGTTCATCATGCATTAATCATCACATCCAAAATCATATAACATCATGCATTCCAATTTTCTTTTCATTTTCCTTTTTCCTTTTTCATTATAAACCAGATCTAAGTGCTACATGTAGAGAGAGCACCATCAGTCTAAACCACACAAGTGGCATCAGTCTCAGTCTTAGAGGTTCTCATCAAGAGATTCTCTTTTCAGTCTTTTGGCACAAAGCCAGGTGTTCTCTACAGGAGGTCATCTCTAGTATATCTTTCCACTTTTCAGTCTTGCTTCATGCCCTCCCATTTGGGTATATTAAGTACAGGACTTACATAAACCATTACATTTTATTTATTTTTTTATTCTTGTTATTTCATTTATTTTCTTTCCACTTTTCAGTCTTGCTTCATGCCTCTATTTTTTTATTCTTATTATTTCATTTATTTTCTTTCCACTTTTCAGTCTTGACTCATGCCTCCCATTTGGGTACGTTAGGTATCTGGACTTACAGAACCATTACATTTTATTTATTTTTCTTTTCAGTCTTGCTTCATGCCTCTATTTTTTATTCTTATTATTTCATTTATTTTCTCTCTCCTCTCTCCCCTCCTCAAATATCTTCTAAAGTTTCTTTTGTAAAATCTGAAATCTTTATCTTTTTTTTTGGTACTGGTGCTTTTTTAATATTGGAAATTAAACGTCGCCGGATGGGTGTGAACCCAAGACGTCCCCAAGGCTTTTAACCGCTCTACTAACCCACCATTGACGAAATCTTTATCTTAGTTCTTAAGTCATTCTCAACTTCTTCTCTCTCCTCTACACGCATGCCCTGTCTTTTGTCTCCCTTGTCTCATGTACACAAACCAAGGTGAAAAAGAAAGATATATTTAAGATATATTTTCATTTTAAGTCTCACTCTCAACACCTCACATATCACATATGTTATTTTTTGAAAAATCTGACACGCACATGAGAGGAAGAGTGGGAGGTGTAATTTTCATAGTTTTATTTGAAAATTCAAACAATTTATTTTTCTAAAGGTTGGGTCTTTTTCTAAAAGACACCTAAATGGCCAATATGTGTCTTTGCTAACAAACATGTCTTAAAGGAAGAGGTTTGTTCTTTGAGAGACAACTTTTAGTGGTGTCTCTTACTCTTCTATATAAAGGTGGGAGATGTTTTGTTTATTATCGTGCAAAACTTGTTTTTGAGAAGCGTTAGGTTCCTTTAAATTGTGTCAATTGGTGAATGCAACTTTATGGATCCCTTAGTCCATCAATTATGGGGTGTACCGTCTATGATGGAGGGATTGACTGATCTTGGGGGTGAAAACGCATTCAGACCCGTGTGCACTATTCGAGGCATTTAAATACCTTAAAGAAAGTGCCGTTACTGGTACGTTTTAACTCCATCAATTTTCGTTTATCAAGATAGATGTACATAACAAAGCTTTGGAGAAGGAGTTTGTTCATACCATTTGAATCAAGATAAGTTTTTTTAATTCTTCTTTATTTGTCTTATACGATTGCCTTGTGGTAATACATTTCCAACAAGGTGTCACCTCCTCTGTCTTTCTCTCCTCTACTTTCTTCATTTCCCATTTTTTTATTTTCTTTTCTCTCTCTTTTTTTTTTATCTTGTACGGGTAATTTTATATATATAATTGTAGTTTAGAAGATAAGTATTGACGAAAATATATATATAAAAATCAGATATTTAAACTAAGCTGACAAAGTTATCCAAGAAAAGGATTCAAACCCATGTGGTAGTGTTCTCAAATCCATCCATCGTTATCAATAAAACCCTCATGGGTAGTTGATCCAAAATTTTCATGGGTAGATAGAATTCATTTTACTGCAACACATTTTACTTTAAACACTTAATCCTAACCTAGCCCTGGATTGTTTAAATCAATATTATGACTTTATGACCTCAAACACTATTCGGGCTCATAATGGGACAAGATAGATTTGCGTCACTAGAAACCAAACTTGCACTAGAGGGAAGCCCTCTCCCCTACCAGAAAGTGTGACGGTAGAATCCAACCCTTGAATATGGAGTTTGGTTTTGACACCAATAGGGAGTGGAACCCACACCTAAAGCATGGATACATATCAAGATGGATATCAAACCAGGCCAACAATCATTAACAATACCCTCAGATACGGGAAAAATATTAGGAAACCGGGTTCACCCTCGGTTCAACCCTTGACCTCGGTCGGGAACGATCTGACTATTTTAGGTTTGAATGAACCCGGTTTAAGGGTAGTGTGCTAAAGAAGAAACCTTGTGCGTTTAGAAGGCAAGCACATGCCCAGGAACCTCGAGATTGATAACCCACTAAGAGGCGGTTATTAGCATTTGCGGAAGCGGACTATCGTGCAAACTTGGGTAACCGCCACGCCCGTAGCAAAGGGTCGTGTGATTAAGGGAAGTTATGCATCACCCCACAATCGGGTCTAACCGTAAAGATCTGACGGCTACCAGAAGAAGGCTCGAACAAGTCCAACGGGCGAGATTAGAAGGTAAAAACTATATAAGTTTCAATCTACATACAAAGAAGGTACCTGAATAGTATTCCCAATAATCGTATTCAAACTTTTGCTTTGCAATTAGCTAAAGCCTTTGTGATCAGTTTATCAACCGACTTAGCCTTCGGAGGTGGCCTCCTGACCCCCACGGTCGGACCACGTCTGACGATTGTTTTGTAGGTCATTCATCAATGATCTAAGGGCTAAGCAGATTTTGGACACATCATTTGGCGCCGTCTGTGGGAAACGCTTCAGAAAGTCATGGTTACTAGGTCAGTGGCAACAGCTGCGGCGGCTCAACGAGAACCTAGCATTCGACTCCCATAAGGGAACGATCCAGAAGATATTCTTGAAGGAAGTCATGCTTGTGAAGTGCGTGAAGATGGAGGACTAGGCGGTAACGAACGCTTGAACCCCCCAAGTCCTCTCCAACAACAATTGGATCAAATGCAGCTCTAGTTTTTGGAGATGAACCAGACGCTTCGTACGTTGGTCAGGCAAGTGGTGGCTCCCTAGGCTCCTGACCAACAGGAAGCTAGAAGACGTGCGGGAGAGGCAAATATGCTTATACCGCTGCCGCGAGGGCATTCCTATTTTTTTTATTACCAAATTGAAAAGTACATATATAAATATGCCGCTTTCTCTCTTTCTTTTGATTAGAAAAAAGGATTGTTTAATTAAGTTTAAATTTATCCTAATTATTGAGGATAAAAATGTAATTTACTATAAAGTGTAAATAAATAATATGTCATGTCATTATTTAACTATCTAAGTTTAACAGTAAGAGGGCAATAATATTTACAAGCAAAGTTAAATGTTGAATTAATAATTTCAAAAAATATAGGAGATAAAATAATAATTAAGCTACAGTAAGGGCAATGGTAATTATCTCTAAAATTTATTCAGTTAAAATACATGCACCATACACGCTGTACAAAAGTATTGAAGTTCCTAAAATTTATTCTATTAAAATACATGCACCATTGAGTTCCCTAAAATTTAATATATTAAATTACATGCACCATTGCTTTACTAAAGTTTTGAAGTTCTCAACCAACGGGGGTTGGTCCAAGTGGTAAGTAGCTTGGTCACCTTAAGCAAGGTGTGGTATCGAATCCTTGTGGATGCATAAAATCCCCGCTGGGAGACTCTCCCACCACAGCTAGGTGTGCGATGAATCCTTGTGGATGTATAAAACCCCCGCTAAGACTCACCCACCACAACTAGGTGTGCGATGCGGATCGAACCCCTAACAAAGGTTGGCAACAAAAAAAAAAAAAAAAAATTTTGAAGTTCGCTAAAATTTAATCTATTAAAATACATGCACCATAAACGCTTTACTAGAATATTGAAGTTCCCTAAAATTTGTTCAATTAATACATGCCGTTCTAAAATTTATTGAAGTTTGGGCTTCACATGCTGCCCATTAGTCCGGACGTAATATTACTGGAAAAATAGATATATATACCCCCATTGGAGCTCCTCCATGAGAAGGAAGAAGAGGGGTTGTCTGTGTACGTGGTTGATATTAATCAAACTCAGAAACACCAAAATCCCAAAAGTCAAGCAGTAATCAATGACTTCAGGGGAAGAGAGGAGGTCGCTGAGCAAGGAAGAGGAGGAGGAGGAGGAAGCATATATGTTTGCCAAGCTATTGACCAACTTGTCTGTGCTGCCCATGGTGCTGAAAGCTGTTGTTGAGCTCGGCATTTTGGAGATCATTGCCAAGGCAGGCCCAGGAGCACAACTGTCGGCATCGGAGATCGCCGCTCAATTGCCCACGCAAAACCCAGAAGCTCCGCTGATGCTGGATCGCATGTTGCGCCTTCTGGTCACCCACTCCATCCTCAGCTGCTCTCAGACCACCACCCTCGACGACGGCAGCACCCAGAGGTTCTACGGTCCTGCTCCAGTGTGCAAGTTCTTGGTCAAGAACCAAGACGGTGTCTCCCTCGCTCCTTTGATTCTCATGAATCAAGATAAGGTCCTCATGGAGAGCTGGTATGTATATATGTATAGTCCAATACTCCAATCCAAGGATCCATTTCATTCTTGTTCACCTCAGAGTTCTTAAACCTATCTATACTGCAACTCCACAATACTCGATCAATTTCTTCCTCTTTAACCAGAGGCCTTCAAATAAATGGAGCAAGCTTCTTCACTTGTTCCCTTGGGTCTCTCTTCAACTCTTCATTCTTCATTAACATTATCTCATAAGAGCTCTTCAAGCACTCATTCCACTAGTGACAAATGATCTTACACTTAAGAGTTCTTGATTGATTCTGAGTGTGAAAAAGTCTAGGAGAAGGGATACCTGAGGAATGTTGATGCTGATGTTTATTTTTGGTCAAAGATAAATTACACCTAAACAAAGATGAAAACCTGCATGTGACTTCTCATGAAAAGCAGAAAAAAGTACTCTTTTTCCATAGATAGATCTAATAGTTGGGTCAACCCCCTGAACTGAAATCTTTTGTTTGAATAAGATGATGTTCCCGCCGGAAAGTTTTGTTGGGTTCGGGCGGCAGCCATTCCCCAGATTGGGCATGTTGCAACTTAGTTCAGGAGATTAAACTTTTGAATTCTAATTTTGAACTTGTTATTTTTCGCTTTGTTGCTAGACAGACAATACTTTTGCAGACTCTTTAGCTTGTGGAGCTAGACTATTTGGTTTAATCAGTTTTGGTAGCACGTTCCACCCCTCTTTTGTTGTTGATAACTCTTACCTCACCTCCAGAATGTTCGTATGGAGAGTTTAATATAATTTTTTTTTGGACAAGGAAAAAAATTAACTGGGGAACTGTTGTAGGTACAACTTGAGAGATGCAGTGTTGGAAGGTGGAATCCCGTTCAACAAGGCCCATGGGATGATAATGTTTGACTACAATGGCACAGATCTGAGGTTCAACAAGGTTTTCAATAAGGGAATGTCCAACCACTCCACCATTACCATGAAGAAGATACTAGAGACCTATGAGGGCTTCCAGGGCCTCAACTCCCTAGTGGACGTGGGAGGAGGAGTGGGTGCCACCCTCAACATGATCGTCTCCAAGTACCCATCCATGAGTCTAGTCATCAACTTTGACCTGCCCCATGTCCTAGCAGATGCCCCTGCCTACGCTGGCATCCAACACGTCGGTGGTGACATGTTCGTCAGTGTTCCCAAAGCTGATGCAATCTTCATGAAATGGATCTGCCATGATTGGAGTGACCAACACTGCCTCAAATTGCTCAAAAACTGCTACGATGCTTTACCACAACATGGCAAGGTCATCGTCGTCGAGGGTATTCTCCCAGCCAACCCAGAGGAGACGTCATTTGCTGCAAAGAACCAAATCCACACAGACATCATCATGTTGGGACACCATGAAGGTGGTAAAGAGAGAACCGAGTGGGAGTTCCAGGCCCTAGCCAAGAGGGCTGGCTTCCCCGGCTTCCGAGTTGCATGCTATGCTTTCAACACTTACGTTATGGAGTTCTTCAAGAGCTAGTTCGCTGGTCTAAAGTCTAAACCACCTCCAAGGTCCAACTTGTCCCTCTTAATTTGCATGAATACATTAAGTCTAAATAAGCAATGGGATAATTATTGTTGCCTCCTAAATTATATCTTAGTTACTAAAGGGACCCTACTCTTTACAAAATTACTATTGCCCCCTTAGTTCTAATGGTGTTAAAGAGACTGTTATAGTTGGATGTTCAATTTCTATTTTGCCTTTTTAGAATTAAGAAGCCAAAAGACAATATTATCCTCATTTAGAAAAACCATATGAATTACCAATTTTACACTGGTATTCTTGTCATTTTGGATCCCGAAAAAGCAGATTTGACAAGCTAAAACTGGATGAAATCTTTAACTAAACACAGGTTTGCTTGATTGGTAAGACCAACACCTCTTTGTAAGAGTCCGTGACTTCTACCCTTCTGTAAACCCCCCCCCCCCCCAAAAAAAAAAAGGATATGGTGAAGAGTGTCAAAGTCACTAACTTTGATTTGGGAAAAAAAATTGAAGTACTAAAAATTAAACTACAACTTTTTTAACAGGTGAATCATTTTCTTGAAGTACTAAACCGAACCTGTAGAACTCGTCTTCTGTATCCTAACAAGTTAGATCTGGTGTAGGCAACAACCATTTCTGTAAATGAGAGGAAATTGTAGGTTGTGCTGAACTTAGCCACATTTGTTGTGCAGATATTATTTCAACGTATAGACTTAGAAATGAATGTTTCTACTGTCGGCTACATACTTCTACAGCGGTTGAAGTTTAGAACCCCATGAGATCATAGTTGCAACTTCCCTTATGATTCTCAAGGTTGGAACTTGGACGTCCGAATTATCGGAGGAAACTCTAAAACCCTACAAGTGTCATACTTAAACATAAGATAAAATGATGTTGGATTGAAACCATCTCAGGTTTCTTCTCATTTAGATTGAGGGCTTAAATTTGTCTTTTCTTAGGGGCTACAAACAACTATTACCTGTGAGAGATGAGATAAGAGCCTCTCTCATGATTATTAGAGTTGCCCTACCAATGCAAATGTAAGAGGAAGAGACACGGGTTTTTCCCCTCTTTTGGTAGGAAAAATACGAGTTTCTTATATTTTCTCTTTGTATTTGCTTTTTTGAGTAGGATTTTCTCTTTTTATTTTGATTAGAGAAGAAGATTGTTATGATCCTAGTTAAGGATAGGGTGATATGTGGGTAAATTGTATGGGAAATCTAGATTGGTAGGTCATTTTAGAAGTAAAGAATGTGTAGGGAATACTAGGGTAATATGGTCATAAGAATAAGGAGGATTTCCTAAACTATAAATGTGATAACGAGAGCTATTGGAACTAAATGAAGAATCTTTTCCCCAATTCCTAACTATCTATCTCTCTCCTCTTTGTGTGTGTCTTCTTCCTCAACCCCTAGGTTCTTCTAATCTGTCGTTCTTCCCCTCTGGATTTATTCTCTTTTCTAGGCTCTTAACACCGGTATGTATCATTAGTCCAACCTGTCAGATACAACATGGTAGAAGCAACAATAGAGCTACCATCCCTGAATTTTCTTCTCTTCACCAATGGCAATCCAAGCTACTGGATAACCACTATTATGGCACCAACAAAGAGTACCATCTCTGTCACACCCCACCCAGCCAAATCCGATCATACCCAAATACTAGTGGGGGTAATACGCCACAAGACCTAGGTTTAATGACAATCCCATATAACATATAATATAACATAATTAAAAGGACATGAATAAATCAAGTTGAAATATAAAGTTATCAAATATGAAATAATGATTACAATTGTCCAAAATTTCCAATCAAAAGTTAAAACATTAGAGTTCCAAGAAAGAAAGAGTGCCTGCAGCGGAAATATTCAAGAGTCTTGGTAAAAGATACCCTCACTCTCCTAGAAGAAATCAACGTATAAATATAGAAAAGTGACATGAAAGATACTAGGGATTTCCTAAGGATGGCAAGGTCTCTATCACTAAAAGACGGCTCCGCAGGAGCAATCGAGGCACGAGCACAAAGCTTCATGTTCTTCCACTTCTTCCTCAATTGTACCTTCCAAAAATCTTCCTTGCGACGAACCCTCCACTTTAAAAGGGGCCTCATAATCCGTAGAAAAATCTAAAGAAACATACACAAGGAATGAATTCCACAAAACTCAGTGAGGTTGACTAACATCCATGTCATGCATTCATCCAAATTTCCACATCATATTCATAAGATAACCATGTAATTAATAATATAAATAAACTGATGCATGATTATGATATGATATTCCTAACTCTATCATGTAGTTTCTAAGGTAGACACACATTAAGTTTAAACACCAATATCCTTCGGGCGGTCTCAGTTACTCTCCCTCAACAAGAGACATCTATTGGTTTTTCTGCGGTTGGTGGGTAAAGTCTTGTCAAGCCATAGTTGGGGTATAGGTCACCACTCTCTCACATCACCATTTGGTATGAGATTGGTTGGTGTCAAAGATAATCCTAGGCCCAGTGCAAAGTCATACGATCTCGTACTACATATGGTCTGGATATCTCCCCTCATGCTTAGTGCCCTTTTGGTTCGATACCTTTCCCACCTATGAATGGAATCCTCAACAGGAGGCATCTGTTGGATCCCATTCCTTAACTCAGTGGTCATCCACATATAATGGACATGATGCTCTCCATGTCCTCTCATGGGTTGGTTACCGGTCTTAAGCGCCCATAAGCCCTTATCTATCATATGCAATCCTACCGCTCTATGATGATAGTGGGCTTGCTTGACACTCAGGACCCAGCCACTAACATCACGGGTTAACTGGCTTCAATACCCTTACCGGAAGGGTAGTAGTACTCATAAGGATTCCTAGCCCAACACTTCTAGACACCTCTAATTCATGTAACTTAGTTTAGATGCAATCATAAGGTCACTAGGGTAATGGGCGAACCCACAACCCTAGTTAGTAAAATAGGATAAGAGGAATAATCTCATTCAATGTCATCCATCTCATACATTTTCATATCGTTTTCATATTAATAATATAAGATTCAAAATGAAGAATAATAGCCAATCATTTAAACCTTACCTTCCGTTTGCACAAAGTCACACACGAGCATATCATGATAAATATCAATTTAAAGCAATTTATATCACCAATAGAATTTAAAATAGCAATACTTAATAATACAAAACATGGTTAGTCATTCCTCACCTTTCAATTCGATTCCTTTATCCAAATTTCCTTATCACAAGTTGGTGATTATAATCAAAATAAACCTATCCATGCAAGAGAATTAATAAATATAAATTAGAAGTCAATTGGGTTTCAAAAGGAATCCCAAAATCATTCCACAAAAACCAAATCTGACAACTAGGTTCAAACCCGCTGTTCTCAACCTAGTTCGGTGAAATGTCACTATTTCGCTACCGATTTCGAAGTCGAATCGAAACTAAAATTTGGGAAAGTCTAATTGTCAGAACTAAGGTCCTAAGGTACCTTCAATTTGACCCAATTCGTTCTAAATCAAAAAGACCCAAATTTGACTCTCTAAATTGCCCGAGAGCGTCTCAAGTCAAAACGCGAAATCTTTTGCAACGATTCGCATAAACAACTCACATACTAGAGGGAAGCATTAATACAACTATTTAAGAGCATTCAATATACCTAACATGCTTCAACTACTGAAATCCTACATTCAAAGTGAATAACCCCCCCCCCCCCCACAAAACTATGCTAAAAGAAGAGGGTTTAAGGATTCTCAACTTTTCCAATGTTCTCACAATGATTCGAGTCACAAAATACCTTTGGTTGGATGAAATCTACTCTTCTCCTTGGTTTCTCCTCTTCCCAAAGCGTTAGGCCCACTCTAGCATTAGAAAATGCGTTTAGAGGTGAGTTTAAACATAAGATAAGGTTTTAATACCTAAAATCTCGATTATGTCTCGTCACTGGGGAAGGGCGGGGAGTTGAGTCACCCAACCGCCCACTCAACCGATCCATGTTTGGACCCCCATACGGAGTTTGATTTTGGTGATTTTTGGCTTGAATGAAAGGTCTTCCAATTATCTACGTTTGGATTTATTTACCTCGTCAATTGGACTCTCCATCGTCGGTCTACTGACGTGCCAAAATCTTCTTTTAATGCCATCGTGATTGACCTTCTCTCTCCTCTTAAACTCTAGGAGAGATGTCGAGTCTTCACTAGGGTTATCCACAATCATTGGGTCCATTTCCGAACTTTCGGGCTCAACTTGAATGGCTCACAGTTGTCGCCGACTCAAGGCCCAAGTTTGCGGTCCTGAAATCATGGGTTGAAGGGTTAGAAATCCAGGGTCACAATCTCTTGACTTCTTGGGTTCACATAGATGGGGATGCTCTGCAATGGCTTCGTCAAATGAATCTAAGAGCTCTATTCATAACCTACTTTGATTTTATCCAAGCACTAGAAGCTCAATTTGGCGACCACAGTGGGAGAGAAGCCATTGTAATGGGGTCACAATCGTTAGGAGTGAAGCAATCCAAGGAGCTCCCTTATGTCTGCCTTGAACCAGATTTAGTGAAAAGCGATTTGAGCATTGAGCAAGGGGAAAGTAAGGATCCACTAAAGGAAGTATGACTTGGAGGTTTCTTGATCCAGAAAATGAATGTGTTCGTATGGAGGGCATGAATCAAAGATTCACATGGCCGATCCTATTGACGAACAACACTTTGTTGAAGAACATTTTTCGTATGGAGGGCATGAATCAAAAATTGTCTCTGAAATTTTTGTGCCTGAAATTGAAGACGGTTCCGACGAAATCATACCAATCGAATGTTGCAATCCAGGCTGTGAAATCCCCTAGAATCCTAACTTGAGAACCCAACTTGCAAGTCTGAGAACCTGATGTGCTAGTAGAAGACAACTATGAGCCATCCAAATTGAGACTATTGAATTAGAATTGGAATCCATGGACACAGATGACAAAAATGGTGAAGAAGGTCTAGATCAAACCCATACAGACTCGGATTGTAGATTTCTCATGCACGGAAATCAAGGTCGAAAGGCCCCCCAAGCTCAGGTATACACTCTCATCTTGTTTTATGCAAAAATTGAGGTGGTAGTTGTTTAAGGGCGGTTGGTCGATTGACAGACCACCACCCCTATGTTGTTGGTCAATTTCAGCAAGGGTAAAATGGGGATTTGGCCCTAGAAACCTTATTTTATTAGCCTTTTTGCCCCAAAAATGAATTTTATATTGTGCCGGGAGGCAGAGAGCTCTAGGAAGAGTGGAAGCTTGGGAGTTGGTAAGAAACTTGGTGAATCTTGAATGTCGGAGTTTGAATCAAGTGTTGGTGGGTGCCATTAAGGTAAACAACCACGCCTTTCCACTTTCCAACAAATTTTCTTTAAATCATTTATTGTTGGTAGGTGAGAAGGATGTGGTAGTTGTGGATTTGGTTGTAAATCTTGAGGTCTCCTCTAATCCCAAACCAATCTTGCAATGTAGTGAGATTTCCATCTCCTCTTTTGTATTTCTTTCTTAGAGAGTTGGGGCTGTTGAGCATGATTTGGAGTCAAACTCACTACTCCTATTTGGCCCTAAAACCCACCGGAACAGGAGAATTCGAAGCAGACAAGGAAAAAGCCTTTGTTCTCATCCAAGGGAGGTCACCTAGAGGCAATCGACAGCCCCTTGTAGGCTAACTGACCGCCTCTATTTGGGTGGGTCTGGTATGGCCTGCCACGTTTAGTGCTGGTTTTGTTTCAAACTTAATCCTAATTTAGCATATACGTTTTCTAGGATTTCTATAAAACGTTAGCCTATCGTTTTGTGGACTTCTTGGATTCTTTGGAAACATTTACACTTTTGACAGGTGAGGGATACAATCTTTGTATATAGATGTGTTTAATTCATGCTTTACTATGTGTTATCATATCTTGCTTGTGTTTTCTATGGGTGGATTGATGTTTTGGGGCATGCATGCACGGGTAACATGTTAAACCTACATTAATATGTTATTTTTATTATTTCATTTTAATTATCAATACTTGAATATGTTATGATGGGAATGAGTGGTATGTTGCATTCATGAATGTTATTTATCCGGGGTTGTGGGTTCGCGCATTGCTCTTGGTACCTTTGCATATCATATAGATACTATGCTCATTGCTTTAGGTGTCTAGACGCATGGCCAGGATTCTCCTTATCATATTGTTACCTTATCGGCATAGTTATTGAGGTCGAGTAGCATCCAATAGTTATAACCACCCCATGAGGAGACACAAGTCACTCATGGTAGGGTTGCATACGATAGAGATTGGGCCCATGGGTGCCCAACGATCTGTAAACATCTTGTGAGGGGCATGGGAGCGCTTGAACTATCATATGCGGATGACCATAGGATTATGGGTGCTTTCCAATAGGCAATAAACATTCCGTAGATAGGCAAAGATACTTGACCGAGTTGGTTGATGTCATAGGAAGGGTATCCGAACCTAGTATGACATAATTGAGTAAACAATTGTTTGCATTTGGGCTAGGTAATTTCCTGACACACGCCAGTTTTCATACTAGCTAGTAGTCATGGTGAGAGAGTGTGTCACATCCACCCAGCCAATACCCTATCTGGCATACCCGGGTGTGTGATCCACAGCCCCAAAGATCAAGTATCGAGGAAATCATCCTCCCACATAAGCAATAACATAATCATGAACAAAAATAATCAATGTGTAACAATATAAACAAGAGATCCAAATAAGGAAAGAGTAAGGTTATATAATATTAGAGTGCAAAAGATAACATATAAGTATCTAATCAAAAGTAGAGTGAGGAAGAATCTCACTCCATAAGTGCAGCGAAAAGTAGCTCAAAAGAAAGGAAAGAAAGTACAATTGTTCTCAAAAAGGAAATAAACAAAACTAAACTAAAGAGTTTCCAACTTTATAAAGAATATCTTTATAAGTGTAGACTTCTGAAATCAAGCACGGATGCTTCCACTCCACGGTCGGGCTAATCATAGTACGAAGCATGATCACACGAGGGATCTTCACCGTAATCATCGTAACTGCTATTACCTTGCGTGAAGTATACCTCTTCACCTTGCGCTTCCTCATACGGACCGTCATAATATTCAGAACCTGTAGAGAAGTCTAACAAAAGATATTGTACAAAAGGAGTGAGTTTCAAAGAAACTCAGTAAGGCAAGTTAAATACACAATAACATAAATAACATGATGCAATATGATATGAAACAGAAAATGTATGTATGAATCTAACTCAATGTATGCTGGTCTCTATTGGCAGACATGCTTTAAGTCAAAGCACCATACTTCTTTAGGAGGGTCTCATCTCACAACGCTAGTTGGTAGTGGGTTGGAATACCTTACGGACAACCTTGGCTGGGGTTTAGGTCACCTCTCTCTCACTTCACCATTGGTCTAAGTACTGGCGCATGTCAGGGTTAAGCCTAACCAAATGCAAGTCATCTACGTAGTCATATCAACTCAGTTCCAGATACGTCCATTCCTCGCCCCTGGCGATCCTTTCCGGTATCCTTCGCATTAGAGTCTTCATAGTCCCTGACTACGGATTCATCAACCCTATTGGTCATCCACAAATGGTAAACGAGAAGCTCTCACGTCCTCTCACGGGTTGGTTACCGGTCTTGAGTGCCCGTGAGCCCAAGTCTATCAATTTGCAACCCTACCAATAAATGGCATCTCGCGAGTATCCACAATGTGATTCATGTCCTCTCACGGATTGGTTACCGGTCTTGAGCGCCCATGAATCCCCAATGCTACCACGGGTCGTTTGGTCTCAATACCCTTCTGATTCGGGTCTGATATAACGGGGACATCCTAGCCAAACACTACTAGACAGCCCTAGGTATGACAACCAATAGTTCACAAAGGTGTCAATGGGCAACCCCATAAACATCTCATACTATTTCCATTGATGTCCAAGGACAGAAGTGTCAAAAGGACACCTCTCAATCCCAAACCATACCTAATCAGTCACATTCTCAAATCAGTCATATCATACACACTTCAGTAACTCATCATATAGAAAGTATACAATGACATAATCAATCTCATATACATCTGACAATAAAAGATATCCATAAACAAAAGAATACATATGTGTAATGCTACCGTAGTTGAAGTACTTGCATCAGTAGTATAACAACAAAAGAATACATTTATGGTAATGAATTCAAAAGATTCCAAATATAGAAACTAGATTCACACAATCTATGTAATTATAGAAGTAACTGTCCTTACCTTATATAGCTTCGAAGAATATCCCAAGAATCAAGGAGAATGGTTCCAAACTTAGTAAGAAGATCCTAAACAATCATAGATACCTTATTAGAAAAGAGGTCTAAAAGATAGAAGGTCAAACCATTCAAAACAGACCAAACACAGAGCTACTGACTTGCTTGGTTGATTGATTGGTCTACTGACCCAGTCGACCAAGCAGTCGACCAACTGAGTCAGTACTAGACAGATATGATGTTTCTTATCCGAAACTTGATTTTCATGATCCGAAACATCACCAAACTTGGAGGAGACTTAAATCAAGATTTTCGATGAAAACATAGTATGATCATGAAAGGAGAACCAGAGATGAAAGGATTCTCATTCTAGTAAAGAAATAACAGAGATCATACACTAATCTATCATGAAGAACAGATTTAAACAAGTTAGGAATCGAATCAAAGATTAAATCAAAGAATAGACATTATTTCATGAAGATTCCACAATGATCATGGTGAAGATCAATATGAAGTCATGAAACAAAAGAACACAAGGAGATTTTAGAAGGAAATGGTTGCAAGAATGCAGCATTCACTTCATGATCCCAAACATAAAGAGATAAAACAGTAGAAGTAGATGATGAAAGAATAAACAAACCTTAGATGCAAGAAGAAGAAGGATTGCTTGAGTTCTTGCAAGAATCTCACCAAGAATGCAGAGGAGAGGCTTGGAAATGAGTTTTCACACGTCTCAGAGGGCTTAGGAGGCAGAGGAGAAGAAATAAACTCATAGACATCAATATAGAGCAACCAAGACCTAAACAGCAAAACAGATCTGATTGGTTGATTGGTTGGTCGATTGGCCCAGTCGACCAACCAATCGACCAAGCATGACAGCAAGGCCAAGACAAGGATTTGAAGGTCCAAACCAAAACCAAACTTAAGGAGCTTCTCCACACACGTCATTTGACTTTCCTAGTATGTAGAAATGCCTTCAAACCAAGCCAAATAATACTCCAAGTCCATCAACTAAACTCATCTGCAACTAGGTGCAGTTTCCTTTTCAGTTCTGAACAAGTTTCCATATATGGAACACCATCATCAACTTCCATGGATTCTAGGTCAAACACCAAGTCTTCCACTGAGATGGCCCATAGTTGATTTCTTCCTTTACTTTGGGTCATCGGACCTATAAACAAAAGGGTTTTCGGGTCAAGGTCAGGGTTAGGATAGGGTCGGATTTCACAGAGTGTGGCCCTAATATCCAGCCATGGGCATTGATTGGACTGTTATCTCTATAATGCAGTCGTAACACCTAGTTTAGTTGGAGCCATTGGGGGTTCTTCTAAGACTTCCTAGAGGAGGTTGGTGTTGTATCTTTATGCGTATCTACCTAGATAAATATAAGTATGGTTAGATTTATAAGAGCATTCTTGCATTGCATTTAAATTCACATTACATCTCATGCTTCATACATGTGTTCAATGTGTGGATATACGATATTATTGATCTCGTTGAGTTCATTAGAACTCATCCCTCTTGGACACCCTTTTCTTTAAGATCGTATTGCAAATTATGAGGATCTCATGATTTAGGAGTACTCAGTACCATCAGAACCGCATGACCTAGAGGTTGTGGAGGATATCGAGGCTCACGGTGATGCGTATTCATGCTTGGAGTGTTCATACAACACTCAGCCCTTGTAATTGTTGTCTAGTTATTTCAAGGGATGTAGAGACTTTTGATTGGGATATTTTGCACTTCATTGGAGAAATTGATAGTACTAAACTTACTTTCCATTTCCTTCACTTTTGAATTAATATACTTCATAGACTTCCGTTGGCATCTTTATTATAGCATTTTATAATTATACTTTTATTCTTGCTCTTGGATTATATTATTGTGTGGATTTGTTGTGGATTGAGGGTAGACTTGATCCTTGTGACTGTGGATCACATCCACAGGTATTCAGCAAATCCGATACCGACTGGGTGGGGTGTGACATGGGGTGCGTTAAAGGATGGGTTATTAGGATCAATTCGTGCACAATAAGTCCTAGAATTTTGGAAGCATAGGTAAGGAAAAAAGACAAACGATCCTCGGTAGCTTAAGTTGATGAAGTAAGGTAGCTGAAGCTCGACTTAAGAAGCTTGAAAAAATGGTGAACTAGAACCCAAAAGGCAAACTCATTTAAAAAGTTGCTTTGATAAAATTGCTCCAGATCCACAATCAAGTAGCTACGCTGATGGCAATTTTCAGCAATGAGATTAAGAAGCGAGCAACACAACCACCAACGAAACCGCTGTGACCAAATGCAAAAACTACAGGAAGGAGAGGCAGAAGGTGGCACTTGTGGCTTCATTGGAAGAGAAGATGGCAATGATCAAGATCCTCAATAACCAACACCCACGTTCCACTGCCGAAGTTCGTCAAAAAGGCGGTGGCTTGTGTTTTCAGTGATGGAAGTGAAATCAAAGGAGAAGAGAGGAAGAAGGAAAGATTGAACTAGCCGGTTGCGTTCAATTGATGAACTCCCTAAACTCCGGTTGATTAAGCCATTGACCCAAGATATTGAACCACTAGAAGAAGGGTATATCAATCAATGCAAGCCCAAGACGTAAACCAAATGCTACAATTGGGCCAAGAAAAGAGAACAAGTAAGTGGACCCTTCTAGGCCCACCTGTCACACCCCACCCAGCAGGATCCGGTCATACCCGAATACCCGTGGGGGTGATACACCACAAGATCTAGGGACAATTCCATACAGTACATGATAAAGTAAATTTAAATGGACAAGAAATACATGTTCAAGTATTTAATTATCAAGAATGAAAAGAAAGGATTACAATATCCAAAACTTCCTTTAAAAAACTAACATCAAAGTTCTAAGAAAAAAAAAGAATGTATAATGTTGCAGCGGAATAATCTAAAGAAACTCTAATGAAAAGACTCTCCATAAGAGCAGTCCTGGTATGAACAGGAAGCGTCATGTGCCTCCACTTCTTCTCCAATCTCACCATCTTGATAGCCACCTGATAAGGGATCCTCAACGAAAGAGGGGTCCTCATAACCTGTAGAACAGTCTAAAGAAAAAACAAAATAAAGGAATGAGTTCATAAAACTCAGTGAGGTAACTAACAATCACATCATATCTTCACACAATTCCCATGTCATAGTTCATAAGACAAACATTTATTTAATAATATAAATAAACAAATGCAAAGTGAGGATATGAGGTTCCTAACTCTATAATGTAGTCTTTAAGAGACACGCATTAAGTCATACACTAGTCTTCTTTGGGCGGTCTCGTTATTCTTCCCTCACGGCACTCAAGCACGTCTGTTGGGTTCTCCGCAGCTATTGGGTAAAGTCTCATCGAGCCATGGTTGGGGATTAAGTCATCACTCTCTCACATCACCATTGGTATAAGATCTGGTGCGTGTCAGGGACAAACCTAAGCCCAATGCAGGGTCATACAGTCTTGTACTACAATGGTCCAGATATCTCCTCTCACACCTAATGCTTTGTTGGTTCAATACCTTCCCACCTAAGAATGGAATCCTCAAAGGAGGCATCTGTTGGATCCCATTCCTTAACCCAGTGGTCATCCACATATAATGGACAAGATGATCTCCATGTCCTCTTACGGGTTGGTTACTTGTCTTGAGCGTCCATGAGCCCTTATCTATTATATGCAACCCTACCTCTATATGATGATAGTGGGCCTGCTCGATATACATTACCCAACCACTAGCATCACGGATTAACCGGCTTCAATACCCCTACCGGAAGGGTAGTAGTATTCATAGGGGTTCCTAGCCCAACACTTCTAGACACCTAACAAATATGCAATTGAGTTGAATGACACCACATAAGATTATTAGGGTAATGGGAGAAACCACAACCCTAGTGGAAAATACAAGGTAGAAAGAATAATAATATTCTCCCTCACCCTTCATATACATTCACATTCCATTCTCATAACAACAATAATAGATTTAAAGGAACCAACAACATCATAAATAATAGTTTTACCTTCCTTTCGTGCAAAGTCACACTCAATTATAGTAAGATAAACATAAACTACAAAAATTCATATTTAATAAAAGACATAAAATAACAACAATCAATTAAATATAATGTGGTTAGTTATTCCTCACCTTCCAACTAGATTCATTTTTCCAAAGATCAATACTTTCTTCCCACAAGGAGATAACCAAGGGATAATTTACCCTAATCATGCAAGAGGATTAACAAAATAAAAATAGGAGTTAATTTTGGGTTTAGAAAAATATCTTAAAATATTCCCATAAAAACCGAAACAGAAAACTAGGTTCTAACTTGCCCTTTTAACCTAAATTGGCTAAAAGTTATAATTTCGCCCTTAATTTGAAGTCGAAACGAAACGAAATTTTGGAGAAAACTAATTGGCAGTAAAGCGATCATAAGGGTGTCCTCAATTTGATTCAATTTGATCTAAATCAAAATGCCCTAAATTGGCTTCGGGTCTCGAGGAGAATTGGTTGGATAATGATGCCATTATCTTTTACTCTTTTTGAGATTGATTTTAATCTCAATTTGAGCTCCCGCTCTGATACCAATTGTTGGTGCAACCTAGAGGGGGGTGATTAGGTTGTACCTAGTGGTTTATACCAAATTCTCGGTTTGGTTGCAATTTCAAAATGAATTAACAGTTTAGAATGAAATTTAATGAAAACAGCAATCACAAACACATAATTTATAGTGGTTCGACTCTACGAGTCTACGTCCACTCCTCTCTTAGCCTCAAGAGAGTTTTTCCACTAACGAATCTCTTTCAATACAATGGGTAGAGAATCAAACCCTTACCATCTTTGTTACGGGGCAAGAGTACCCTTTACAATCTTCATTCACAGGCAAGAGTACCCAATACAATAAATTCTAATCAACCTAGACTAGAATTAAATAACCAATTCAAAATGCAAGAAGTATTAGATATTACCTATCAAAGGAGAGTAACACTTTACCCCTTGAGTGCAAGTGATGCAATGAATGAATCAAGAATAGCCAGCATCAATATACTTCAGTCGCTTTCAATAACTCCAAGCTTTGCTTCAGTAAAAGCTTGCTTATTAACTTTGGAATATCCCTCAAAGTTAAATGGAGTTGGGAGGACAATAATAATGGTAAAAACACCAAGGATTTGCTTTTTCACTTGTGAGTGAATATGTGCTTGATGGGGGAGAAGAATGATTCTCAAATGGGGGTGGTTGGGCTTTTATAGACCTGAATTCAATGCCCTCCCCATTTCCCCAACGGATATAAAATCTCAGCGAGATTTTGGTCCAGACGGTCGTCCGTCTGCCCAGACGGTTAGCCGTCTCAAAAGTATCCGTTGCAAACAACTGTTGAGAATATTCGCTTCAAACTAGCCGTTATAGTCAAGTCAGGGCCAGACGGACGTCCGTCTGGCCTTCTGTTGTTTCTGAGAAACAGAATCATCAAAACAGACGGTCGACCATCTAAGCTCTATTTTGCTGAACAGTTTTGGGACTGGGACATGGCTTGGGTTTTTGGATCTTTTTGTCAACCCTAAGCGTTGTACACCTTACTAACATGTCCTAGATCACTCTAGTAATATGAATTACATATTATGAATGCATTTACATGTGTGTGTATGCGAAAGTGTCCTAAGCCCTAATTTAGCCTAAGTCTTGATCTTTCACTTGGTCTTTGACTTTATCTTGATCAACGGTCTTGATACTCCTCTTGACTTTGGTTCTTTGTCTAAGATGATTTGAGTTGATCTTGAGCTTGACTCTCCGGTAATTTCTTTGATCCGGTTATTTACATCGAGATTCTCTGTAGTGATGATCTGAACAAAACATATCTAAATGGAAACGTTAGTAGAGTGTTTGTCATCATCAAAACTGATTGGAGGCTGATGTGGCAAATGCTGACATGGCATTTTTCAACAGGTAGGGAATACTAGGGCGGTATGGCCATAAGAATAGGGAGGATTTCCTAGACTATATATAAATGTAATAACGAGAGCTATTGGAACTGAATGAAGAATGTTAAAGCAACCTAGAGGAGGGTGAATAGATTGCAACTAGTGGATTAGCCTAATTTTTTTTGGTTTATTGTAAATACAAAATTAAATATGCAATTCAAATATAATTGATCAAATGAAATTGAACTTAGGCCAATTTGCAATACCAACAAACTACAACACAATGATTTTATAGTGGTTCAACTTTTCAAGTCTACGTCTACTTCTCTCTTAGCCTCAAGAGAGATTCCACTAGTGATTTTTTTTCAATACAGTAGATAGAGACCCTTACATTTTATGTTTACTAGAGCAATAACATTCTTTATTTCATGGGCAAGAGCACCCTTTACAAATCTTTTTTCAAAGGCAAGAGGACCCACTTACAATTCTAATCAAACCTAGACTAGAATTAAGCAACAACAACCAAATCAATTATAAGAATTAAGGTATGATGTTACCTAACAATGGGTGCGACATTTTACCCCTTATGTGAAAATCATGCAATATGAATGAGTGCTCAAGATTAAATGAATTACAACACAAGAATGACCTAAAAGCCTTCAATTACCACAATCTAGCTTCAACAAGCTTGTTTTGCTTCCTTGGGATAAGCTTCAAGGACTAGGTAAGGAAGGAGGCAAGTACACAAGAAATTTGAGAGCTTGAGAGTATATGAGAGTGTATAATTTGATTGCACTTCGTAGAGGCTCTTAGTGAAGGTATTTTGGCTTAAAAAGATATCCACAAGATGCCAAAACCCAACTCCTAATGGATAGAAAACTAGCTAGTTTTCTGTCCAAAGCAGGTGAGCTGTTTGGGCCAACTGTTGAGCCACTTAGTAATATAGTTGTTAATATGACCATTGGCTCATTTTTGGACAAAACAACAAAACTGTATTCTAGGTCAATTGGCAGGCGTTTGGGTTCTAACGGCGCACCGCTAAATGCCCAAACGGCAAGCCATCTGAGAATGTAAGGCTAGGCTTAATCTTCTAGGGAATTTGGGTCTACCTAGCCAACCCTAAGTCCAAAATTAACCCTTCTAATCTATCTAGATCAGTCTAAGGATGCTATGAGCATGATATGATGCATGTATGCAAATACATAATGAATTTAGTGTCGTAAGTCCTAGGTGCATTGCATCTTCATCTTCAGCTTGATTTGTTTCTTGAATATTCAGTTCTTCATTGCCTTCAAGTTTCAAGTTTCCGTATGTCCAGACTTAGTTGAGCTATTTCTTGGAGCTTGCATATGCGTTTGAGTTGGTTCTTGGTTGGTGTCTTTTCCATATACTTCATTTTACTCACTTGGATTAATCTAAACATACACAACTCAATTTAAACATTAGTATTTGTGTTTGTTATCATCAAAATCACTGGAGGTTGATGTGGCATTGATATGGCAATGTTGACATGACATTACCTCAACAAAGAATATTTTCTCTAGTTCCTAACTATCTCGCTCTCTTCTCTCTGTGTGTCTTCTTCCTCAACCCCCAAATTCTTCTAATATGTTGTTCTCCCCCTCTAGATTTCTTCTCTTCTCTAGGCTCTTTATATGGGTACGTATCAAAGGTCCTTTAGTAGAGATTAATTTTTCCTAATTACTAAGGATAGGAATGTAATTCAATATAAATTGTAAATAAATAAGATAAAAATTTTAAGGTTGTTTTTGGAATTTTTAAATAAATCAAAGATGTCACATCATCAATTAACTAAGGTAGCTTAATGGCAGGAGGCATCGATAATTACAAGTAAAAGTCTAAAGTTGGATTAGTAATTTCAAAAACTACAGAGGATAAGGTAGTAATTAAGCTATAGTGTAGGAGGCAATAGTAATTATGGCTTAAGCAATTCGAAATATGAACAAGAAAATAAATTGGATCAAAATTATAAACATCCTTAGAATTCTTTATTGTTTTTAAATTGGAGCAAAAATATGGTATTTCAATGTAAAATATGGCACACAAAATTCATTTTACTATAGCACTCCACTTTAGACGGTTAGTCAATCCTAACCAAACACTACTAAAGCTCATAATGGGACAATGTAGATCATCAGAATGAAACTTGCATTAGAGAGTACTCACTTCCCTACCAAAAAGTGTGACACTAGAATCCAACCCTTGTATGGAGTTGGGTGACACCAATATGAAAACAACGACATGGAATGCAACCCACACCTAAAGCATGGATGCGGATCAAGATGGATACCAAACCCAACAATTATTATCAACATCCATGTGGGTATAGTGATCCCAAATCCACCGACCATTGTCAATAGACTAGAGTGTAAACGGATCGGATTTGGATTGGATATCGGATCAGATAGTGGTAATACCATATCCGCATCCTATTATATTCGGACGGATTCAGATAATATTCTATCGGTTTTCAGATGGATTTAGTCGAATTCGGATGATAATTGGATAATTATTTTCTTAAGTAGATTCTTCTAAATGGCCATGTGTACAGATTGAATATAGGTTGTCGATTACTTGTTGACATCTTTACCCTTTTATTTGTGAGGTTAGGTTTGAAATTTAAGAATTTAGCAACTTTTATAGTTATTTTAGTTGAAAGTCTATAAAAATAGTCACATATCTCAAGAAAAAATAAATCCAAAATAAGTTACTTAATCAGATAATTTTATCGAACGGATAATAATCGGTAAGAAATGGGTATACCATAGTCCTATTAGTAATCGGACATATTCAGATACCGCTAAACGAATGTGGATGCGAATTTAAAAGCAGATTTCGATTATCCATTTACACCCCTACAATAGACCCCTCGTGGGTAGTTGATCCAAATTTCTCATCAGCACACCAAATTCATTTCATTCTAGCACTCACTTTATTTAAACACTTAATTTTCACCTAGCCCTGATCTATCTATCTCTCAGAATTAAGATTCTGAACTAGAACCCTATTCAAGCTTAGGATGGGATAAGGTAGATTTGATGAATCATCAGAGCCAAATTTGCGCTAGAGGGTACCCTCTCCCTTACCAAAAAGTGCGACGGAAAAATCCTGCCCTTGTATGGACTTCGGATTTGACACCGACATGAATGTGACCCACACCTAAAGTATGGATCCAGATCCAGAGGATACCAAACAGAACAGTCATTATCAATACCAATGTGGATAGTGATCCCAGACCCATGGATCGTTGTCAATATAGACCCCACACGGGTAGTGTATGTGAATTTTGCCAACGCAGATCTGTTCTACTAGTGGTTGAAACCAACATCTCTTAGTGAAGAGGTCGTGGGTTCAAATCTCGCTGAGGCATATTAATATCCCCATCCCTCGGCTTAATAAAGCCCCTTTGTCCAAAAAAAAAAAGTGTATGTGAACGTTTCATTGGCACACCAAATTCACGTAGCAATCAACTTTACACACTTAACCTTAAACTAGCTTTAATCTATCCTTCAGAATCAATATGGAGTTTTGTTTAATCCTAGAAGTGAAATACGTAGGAGTACCTTCTGATGTCACCCACTAATTCGCGATAAAACAATGGGAGCTAAGGAGTTCAACACAATACCAATGGGTTTCTGTTTTGTGGGCTCCACAACACAACAAAAACCCTGCCCTCTGATTTCCGTGTCCATTGGTTCCCAATAAAGATTATGAAGTTCAATACAATATCAATGGGCTTTTTTGTGGGCTCTACAGCCCAACAAAAATCCCACATAGTGGTTCATGAAGTCAGTCTTCTTAGTGGTTTTTTCTTTTTCTTTTGAGATTTTTACGTGTGGATTTCTTTAGTAGACCATAAACTAAGATAATTGATCATTAAGCATTAATTATATGGTCAATAACCTGAAAAGCATTCTAGTCATTCTACATTTGGAATTTGAATATACTTAATTAATGAAAACTATCGATATTAGCCTGGTTAGGACCCACACGTAATATATTGCACTAACGAAATCCAACATTAGTTTATGGTTTACTAAAGAGACCTATACGTAAAAAAAACTCTTTTCTTTTTACCTAGGATTAGTTCACCAAACCACCCAAAAAAAAAAAAAAAAAAGTAATTTCTTAGGATTAGTGGATTCAATTTTTACCCATAATATATTGCACTAGCACATACAAGGCAGATGAAGACTACAAACCAAAAGTTTGTATTTGTGATAAGGAATCCTCTTACTAAACTCTATTCATTCTAATATTTTTAATGTGTGCAAGGATTCATTATCCAAGGTGAAAAAGATCTAGTTGGACTTTTGGTACTTTGGTTTGATACTTCACCACCGTTAGCTTCGGATGAATTGACTCAGATCATGTTTTAGAGGCTGTGGGATTAGCATCATTTTGAAGGAACTAGATCATACATGTACAACTTCTCTTGTGCAATGTTAATGAAATATGTTGCATTGAGCAAGCTGTAATTGATCTTCCTTGTGTCTGTACATTTGTTCTTCAGTCATTTGCTTCACATGCCTCGATCTTTCATTTCGGATCTAGCAGTTTTATTATAATCAAGAACTGATATTTTACTAACCACTAATAATAGGATCCAAACTGGTCAGAAACTTGATTATAATTAATGAGATTTAACTGTTGATGGAAGCTCTAATGCATGGGCTGGAATGGGCACAAAGGGTGCAGATTCTAGAGTTCTGGATTGGTTGTGATATGGCCATTGTGTTCTCTCCAGGTTCAAACTTCAAAGATGGAGATTTTATTAGGGTTAGGGTTTAAGCACGAGTTTGCTTAAATCATTACACCCTGAGTATCTAGATTGGAATACCCAGACTGCTGCTTCCAGATAGTATTTATAGAATAAATACTGAGTTTTATTGGTAATTGAACTCTCCTACAAATGCCAATTACACCGTTAGATCGTAACTAATCTGATGGCTCATATTATAACATAAGTTGAATATGACTCAAATACCTCAACAATAAGTTGGGTATAACTTGAGGACCTCAATATAAGTTGGGTATGACTCAAATACCTCAAAAGATCTCAAGTATTGGCTCATTCTTGAGGGAGTCGCGTGGAAGATATCGCACTTTTGTAGAGAGTTTAATGTAGTATTGAATTTCTTAGCTGAAGCTGCAGTATCTGAAAGTTCAAATGTTAATCCATCATTAGTCGCCAATGATAGTGTTATCAACATTTGGCGTATGATCCTTGGACCGGAGTACTAGCTCCTGGGCCGGCCTTTTAGATTATATCCAGTACATACACTTTTCGGTTCGGGCGCCTATCTAGACCTCTGTTCTCGGAAAGCTACATGAAGGGTGAAGTGAGCTGGATTCCCTCTTAATAACAAGGGACTTGGCAGGCTCCTCACGTGGCGGGTGAGCATTAAATGCTCCAAAGATCTCCATTATCCCCCTGCGGATAGCCGAAACTTCAGTCACACTCAAAGCCTCTCTCGAGCCCAAAGCTGACCACTTAGCTTATTTCTTTTTATGAGCTTCGGTCACGTCAGTAGTAGGGTAAGACAGACCTACCCTTCGCTAACAAGACATTTCGACGGCTAAGTCATCTGACAGCTTCGCTAACCACCTCCTAAGGCCATTTCGGCCAATCACAGGTACATTCCCAAACGAAGGGCCAAAAATAGATCTTGGGATCTCCAAAGGTATGAGCTTTACGCATATATTAAAATTAGAGTAATGAAAATGTTAAAATTCTAAACATTAACAATGAATTGTAATTGTTAATCGCTAACCTATATAATAATATGAGTTTTTTTTTTTTTTTTTTTAAAACTTATATAATAGTACATTTATAATAGACCAATATTTTTATATATTAAATTGTTCAAATTGAACATTAGGTAAGATTCAAAATTATTAACAAGTTATATTATGCACTTTAACAATTATATATATGATTATACATGATTCAAATTTGATCAGAGACATCGCCAACCCGTCGTGACCCGTCCTGATCAAGGACAATTAGGATAGGAATGGGCGTCTAAATGGCCAGTACTACAGCTTAGAGTCTGGACCAAGAATTCTAAGCCCTGAATTAGATTTAGGGTGAAAATGAACTTAGCAAAAAACATATAGGGCCGAAACTAGATTGAAAAATTCTGGCCCTTAAATGATGAATGGTTAGGAGCTTTATCATTTCCATAGGTGAATGTATTATAATCGAATTTAGTTTAATTAATTGCATAATCTATCTCATTCATGTTGACTCCACGATATTGGTGCGTTTGGACTTACTCGAGTGGTTTTTTTCCCTTTTCCAAACAAGATTGTTGATGTCATCCTTTGATATTGGGTTTTTTTGTTTTAGTTCGCAACTTCTAAAACTCTACTTGCATTTCATAAGGCTAGATTCTAGCTATCGTCCCATAAATCATCACTCTTATGTAGACCTGTAAACGGATTGGATTTGGCTCAGATACACCGGTATCCGAATCTGAATCCGATTAGCAAATCTGCTATCCAAATCCGAATTCGAATCCGACAAAAATTTAGAGAAAGCATCCGAATTCGAATCGGAAACTTTATCGGATATCCGATAATAATCCAATCCGATAAACTATCCGATTATTGATTGATAATTGTCATTTTTTTATATTTTTTATTATAAATTTCTAATTTCTGATTATCGAATACCGCTATCCGAATCCGATTACCGGTATCCGAATCCGATTATCATCTATTTTTAAAGAAAAAAATGTTAAATACTTTACTCTATCCGGATAAATTTTTATTTGGATATTATCCAATCCGATAAGCAATTATCCGAATCCGAATCCGATTATCATCTATTTTTAAAGAAAAAAAATGTTAAATACTTTACTCTATCCGGATAAATTTTTATTTGGATATTATCTGAATAAAACTGGACATAATTCATACAATCCAACCATTTAAATATGAGAGCATGATAATTCCACATTTAATAAACACAAACATCATTTCAAATTCATAATTCAACATCTTAAGAATACTATCGACATTTCAACTCAAGCAACTCAATCAAGTCATAAGTTGTCATCCGATCCCACGCATTTCTATTCCATTCATCATGCATTTTCATAAATTGCATAAGTGAGTCAATAAAATCAATTCCATATTAATATGTGAATGCTATCTGCCTACTAAATGGAATCACCTACTTATAACATATATGGGTTGGTCGATATCACTTACTTATTCATGTTACATGTATGTAAGTCTTGATTCTAGTTCAGTTAAAATCCACTCTCCCTCCTGCATCCTGAGCAATTAACGACTATTTCGATACATAGGAACTAATAAGGGATTTTTCCGTTTTTATATTATTTTCTCTCCTTCTTTCTCTCTCATCTCTCCTCTCTCCTCTCTCCTCTCTCCCATCTCCCCTCTCTCTCTCCTTTTTCTTTTCTCTCTCTTCTCTACGTTCTTCCTCTTCTCTCTCTTCTCTTCTCCACTTTTTCTCCACTCCACTCCTTCTCTCTCCTCTCCTCCAATCCTTCTCTCTCCTCTCTCCTCAATTGCTCTGCAACTTCTATTTCTTCTCTCTCCTCTCCTCTCTCCTCTCCTCACTCCTCTTACTCTTCCTCTTTCCTCTTCTCTCTCCTCCTCAACTATCTGAAATCTTTCTCTTAGTTCTTACCTCCTTCTCAACTTCTTCTCTCTCCTCTACACGCATGCCCTGTCTTTTCTCTCCCCTTTTGTCTCTTTCTCTCCCTTGTCTCATGTATACACACAAAGGTGAAAAAGAAAGATATATTTAAGATATATTTTCATTTTAAGTTTCACTCTCAACGCCTCACATGTCACATATGTTATTTTTTGAAAAATTTGACACGCAGGTGAGAGGAAGGGTGGGAGGTGTGTTGTAATTTTCGTAGTTTTATTTGAAAATTCAAACAATTTATTTTTCTAAAAGTTAGGTCTTTTTCTAAAAGACACTTAAATTGCCAATATATATCTTTGCTAACAAACATGCCTTAAGGGAAGATGTTTGTTCTTTGAGAGACAACTTTTGGTGGTGTCTCTTTACTCTTCTATATAAATGTGGGAGATGTTTTGTTTATTATCGTGCAAAACCTGTTTTTGAGAAGCGTTAGGTTCCTTTAAATTGTGTCAATTGGTGAATGCAACTTTATGGATCCCTTAGTCCATCAATTACGAGGTGTACCGTCTATGATGGAGGGATTGACTGATCTTGGGGGTAAAAATGCACTCAAACCCGTGTGCACTATTCGGAGCATTTAAATACCTCAAAGAAAGTGTCGTTACCAGCACATTTTAACTCCATCAATTTTCGTTTATCAAGATAAATGTACATAACAAAGCTTTCGAGAAGGAGTTTAGTCATGCCATTTGAATCAAGATAAGTTTTTTAATTCTTCTTTATTTGTCTTATATGATTGCCTTGTGGTAATACATTTCCAACAAGGTGTCACATCCTCCCTCTTTCTCTCCTCTACTTTTCTCATTTCCCATTTTTTTATTTTCTTTTCTCTCTCCTCTTTATCTTGTGCGGGTAACTTTATATATATAATTGTAATTTAGAAGATAAGTATTGATGAAAATAAATATATAAAAATCAGATATTTAAACTAGCTGACAAAATTATCCAAGAAAAGGATTCAAACCCATGTGGTAGTGTTCTCAAATCCATCCATCTTTATCAATAAAACCCAGATGGGTAGTTGATCCAAAATTTTCATGGGTACATAGAAATATAGAATTCATTTTATTGCAACACACTTTACTTTAAACACTTAATCCTAACCTAGCCCTGGATTGTTTCTCATAAGTCAAAATCAATATTATGAATTCAAACACTATTCGGGCTCATGATGGGACAAGATAGATTTTTGTCATCAAAACTAAACTTGCACTAGAGGGAACCCTCTCCCCTACCAGAAAGTGTGACGGAAAAATCCAACCCTTAGAATATGGAGTTCGGATTTGACACCAATATGGAGTGGAACCCACACCTAAAGCATGGATACATATCAAGATGGATATCAAACCCAACAATCATTAACAATACCCTTTGATACGGGAAAAATATTAGGAAACCGGGTTCACCCTCGGTTCAACCCTTGACCTCGGTCGGGAACGATCTGACTGTTTCAGGTTTGAATGAACCGGGTTTAAGGGTAGCGTGCTAAGGAAGAAACCTTGCGTGTTCAGAAGGCAAGCACATGCCCAAGAACCTCGAGATTGATAACCCACTAAGAGGCAGTTATTAGCGCTCGCGGAAGCGGACGATCGTGCAAACTGGGGTAACCGCCACGCTCGCAGCAAAGGGTCGCGTGATTAAGGGAAGTTATCCATCACCCCACGATCGAGTCTAATCGTAAAAATCTAAAGGCTACCAGAAGAAGGCTCGAACGAGTCCAACGGGCGAGATTAGAAGGTAAAAACTATATAAATTTCAATCTACGTACAAAGAAGGTAGCTGAATAGTATTCCCAATATTCGTATTCAAACTTTTGCTTTGCAATTAGCTAAAGCCTTTGTGATCAATTTATCAATTGACTTAGCCTTCGGAGGTGGCCTCTTGACTCCCACGGTCGGACCACGTCTGACGATTGTTTTGTAGGTCATTCATCAGTGATCTAAGGGCTAAGCATATTTTGGATGCATCATTTGGCATCGTCTGTGGGAAACGCTTCAGAAAGTCATGGTTACCAGGTCAATGGCAACAGCTGCGGCGGCTCAACGAGAACCTAGCATTCGACTCCCAGAAGGGAAGGATCCAGAAGATATCCCTGAAGGAAGTCATGCTCGTGAAGTGCGTGAAGATGGAGGATTGGGCGGTAACGAACGCTTGAACCCCCCAAGTCCTCTCCAACAACAATTGGATCAAATGCAGCTCTAGTTTTTTGAGATGAATCAGAACGCTTCATCGTTGGTCAGGCAAGTGGTGGCTCCCTAGGCTCCTGGACCAACAGAAACTAGAAGACGTGCGGGAGATGCAGATATGCTTATACCGCTGCCCCGAGGGCATTCCTATTTTTTTATTACCAAACTGAAAAGTACATATATAAATATGCCGCTTTCTCTTTTTCTTTTGATTAGAAAAAGGATTGTTTAATTAAGTTTAAATTTTTCCTAATTATTGAGGATAGTATGTTGTAAATATGTTTAAAACTTATTTAATATAAATATCTACTTTAACTGTGTCTTTTATCCATGGTTTTATTTAGTCTCACATCGGATTGAGAGGATCTGATTATATGGTTTATATATAGTAAGGGCCCATGTATTATTCATTTGTGCGACCACCGGCCGAATCTTGTTGTGACCCCGCCTGTTATATGTTTATATATATATATATATATATATATATATATATTGCTTGGGTTTGGGTGTGGGCTTTGATCGAGGCCCATTTTGTCTGGGCCTATTCGGTCGTTGGATGATTCGTGGAGTGCATTGAGGATTCTCTTGTAGGGAGGTGGTTGGATGGTCCTTTTTAGGGAGTTGGTAGATATCCTCACAGAGAGGTGCCTTCTTTCCCCCTTTGGACTGTATATATTCCATTTTCGAGTTATTCTGTATCCTCCTCTTTCTCTCTCTCTCTCTCTCTCCTCGAGGACATTACCCGACTACATCTTAAGTAACCTTTCGGGGTGCAACCTTAAGGGTTGAGCTGACTGATCTTGGGGTGAAGACACTGTAGAACCCGTATTACACAAATCGAGGTGTCTAAATACCTTAAAGAAAGTACATTTGGTACGTTTAAGCTCTCTAGAAGAATTGTAAGATCAAGTGTATTTGTAGATTCCTCAACAATGTTTCAACATAGTAATGTAATTTACTATAAAGTGTAAATTACTAATATAAAAGCATATGGTTAATTTAAAATTTTTAAATAAATAATATGTCATGTCATTATTTAACTATCGAATTTTAACAGTAAGAGGGCAATAATAATTACAAGCAAAATTAAATGTTGAATTAATAATTCAAAAAAATATAGGAGATAAAATAGTAACTAAGCTACAGTAAAGAGCAATGGTAATTATCCCTAAAATTTATTCTACTAAAATACATGCACCATACACGCTTTACTAAAGTATTGAAGTTCCCTAAAGTTTATTCTATTAAAATACATGCACCATACACGCTTTACTCAAGTATTGAAGTTCCCAAAATTTGTTCTATTAAATACATGCACCATTATAAAATTTATTGAAGTTTGGGCTAGGTATTGAAGTTGTTAGAGCTATGGGCACTATTCTACTCTTGAGAAATGTCTATCATGCTGATTTCGATCTCGACTGTCGGTGATATTACTGGGAAAATGGATATTTATACCCCCATTGGAGCTCCTCCAAGAGAAGAAGAGGGGGATTGTCTGTGTACGTGGTTGATATCAATCAAACTCAGAAACACCAAAATCCCAAAAGTCAAGCAGTGAACAATGACTTCAGGGGAAGAGAGGAGGTCGCTGAGCAAGGAAGAGGAGGAGGAGGAGGAAGCATATATGTTTGCCAAGCTATTGACCAACTTGTCTGTGCTGCCCATGGTGCTGAAAGCTGTTGTTGAGCTCGGTATTTTGGAGATCATTGCCAAGGCAGGCCCAGGAGCACAACTGTCAGCATCGGAGATCGCCGCTCAACTGCCCACGCAAAACCCAGATGCTCCGCTGATGCTGGATCGCATGTTGCGCCTTCTGGTCACCCACTCCATTCTCAGGTGCTCTCAGACCACCACCCTCGACGAAGGCAGCTCCCAGAGGTTCTACGGTACTGCTCCAGTGTGCAAGTTCTTGGTCAAGAACCAAGACGGTGTCTCCCTCGCTCCCTTGATTCTCATGAATCAAGATAAGGTCCTCATGGAGAGTTGGTATGTATATATGTATAGTCCAAACTCCAATCCAAGGATCCATTTCATTCTTGTTCACCTCAGAGTTCTTAAGCCTATCTATACTGCAACTCCACAATACTCGATCAATTTCTTCCTCTTTAACCAGAGGCCTTCAAATAAATGGAGCAAGCTTCTTCACTTGTTCCCTTGGGTCTCTCTTCAACTCTTCATTCTTCATTAACATTATCTTATAAGAGCTCTTCAAGCTCTCTGTTGTTGCAGAATTCGGTCTTTCTTGGTTAAACACTCGAATCTGCAAAAACATGCTCGACTGGTGTGGTCGAGTTTCGTCTCTAATGAACAAAGGAATCAAGCCCAATCTCTCAGTCTATTCAATAACTTAAGAGTGCATACCTTATGATGATAACCATATCTCTTTATATATTTCTCGTTAGTCGGTTACTTCATGGAGTTCTTGTCATAGAGTTTCGTTTGGAATAGACTTCTCTTCAGTAGGTTGAACATCATTTGAATAGTAACAGTAGAGTCTGATACGAACTCTTCTTCTTAGTTCATACGTTCTCGAGTTCGGTTCTAATATTGGAAACATGGTCGAACCTAATGTTTGACCAGACCCGAACCGACCATAATATTCCAGTTCGACCGGTTTGACCACAACACTCTCATTCCACTAGTCAAGAACAAGATCAAAGAATGGGAGAATGAACATAAGGATGAATTTCATTGCAGAAGTTTTCAAATGCTTCTTCCAATGGAAACAGTCCTTGTTCAGCTGATTTAACTGTGTTTCTTGAAGTGCCATAAAGACACAAAGGTGTTTTTAGGGTTCCTAGTGACATAAATGATCTTACACTCAAGAGTTCTTGATTGATTCGGGCAGAACCTTATAGGGCATATGAGTGTGAAAAAGTCTAGGAGAAGGGATACCTGAGAGGAATGTTGATGCTGATGTCTATTATATTTTTGGTCTAAGTACGATAAATTACACCTAAACAAAGATGAAAACCTGCAAGTGACTTCTCATGAAAAGCAGAAATAAGTACTCTTTTTCCATAGATGATCTAATAGTTGGGTCAAGCCACTGAACTGAAATCTTTTGTTTGAATAAGATGATGTTCCCGCCGGAAAGTTTTGTTGGATTTGGGCGGCAGCCATTCCCCAGATTGGGCATGTTGCAACTTAGTTCAGGAGATTAAACTTTTGAATTCTAATTTTGAACTTGTTATTTTTCGCTTTGTTGCTAGACTGACAATACTTTTGCAGACTATTTAGCTTGTGGAGCTAGACTATTTGGTTTAAATCGGTTTCGGTGGCACGTTCCACCCCTCTTTGTTGTTGATAACTCTTGCCCCACCTCCAAAATGTTCGTATGGAGAGTTTAATATAATTTTTTTTTGGACAAGGAAAAAAAATTAACTGGGGAACTGTTGTAGGTACAACTTGAGAGATGCAGTGTTGGAAGGTGGAATCCCGTTCAACAAGGCCCATGGGATGATAATGTTCGACTACAATGGCAAAGATCTGAGGTTCAACAAGGTTTTCAATAAGGGAATGTCCAACCACTCCACCATTACCATGAAGAAGATACTAGAGACCTATGAGGGCTTCCAGGGCCTCAACTCCCTAGTGGATGTGGGAGGAGGAGTGGGTGCCACTCTCAACATGATTGTCTCCAAGTACCCATCCATGAGTCTAGTCATCAACTTTGACCTGCCCCATGTCCTAGCAGATGCCCCCGCCTACGCTGGCATCCAACACGTCGGTGGCGACATGTTCGTCAGTGTTCCCAAAGCTGATGCAATCTTCATGAAATGGATCTGCCATGATTGGAGTGACCAACACTGCCTCAAATTGCTCAAAAACTGCTACGATGCTTTACCACAACATGGCAAGGTCATCGTCGTCGAGGGTATTCTCCCAGCCAACCCAGAGGAGACATCATTTGCTGCAAAGAACCAAATCCACACAGACATCGTCATGTTGGGACACCAGGAAGGTGGTAAAGAGAGAACCGAGTGGGAGTTTCAGGCCCTAGCCAAGAGGGCTGGCTTCCCCGGCTTCCGAGTTGCATGCTATGCTTTCAACACTTACGTTATGGAGTTCTTCAAGAGCTAGTTCGCTGGTCTAAAGTCTAAACCACCTCCAAGGTCCAACTTGTCCCTCTTAATTTGCGTGAATACATTACGTCTAAATAAGCAATGGGATAATTATTGTTGCCTCCTAAATTATATCTTAGTTACTAAAGGGACCCTACTCTTTACAAAATTACTATTGCCCCCTTAGTTCTAATGGTGTTAAAGAGACTATTATAGTTGGATGTTCAATTTCTATTTTGCCTGTTTAGAATTAAGAAGCCAAAAGACAATATTATCCTCATTTAGAAAAACCATATGAATTACCAATTTTACACTGGTATTCTTGTCATTTTGGATCCCGACAAAGCAGATTTGACAAGCTAAAATTGGATGAAATCTTTAACTAAACACAGGATTGCTTGATTGGTAAGACCAACACCTCTTTGTAATGAGTTCGTGACTTCTACCCTTCTATAAACCCCCCCCCCCCAAAAAAAAAAAAAAAGGGGAATATGGTGAAGAGTGTCAAAGTCACTAACTTTGATTTGGGAAAAAAAATTGAAGTACTAAAAATTAAACTACAACTTCTTTAATAGGTGAATCATTTTCTTGAAGTACTAAACCGAATCTGTAGAACTCGTCTTTTGTATCCTAACAAGTTAGATCTGGTGTAGGCAACAACCATTTCTATAAATGAGAGGAAATTGTAGGTTGTGCTGAACTTAGCTACATTTGTTGTGCAGATATCGTTTCGACGTATAGACCTAGAAATGAATGATTCTACTGCCAGCTACATACTTCCGCAGTGGTTGAAGCTTCAAAACCCCATGAGATCATAGTTGCAACTTCCCTTATGATTCTCAAGGTTGGAACTTGGACATCCGAATTATCGGAGGAAACTCTGAAACCCTATAAGTGTCATACTTAAACATAAGATAAGATGATGTTGGATTGAAACCATCTCAGGTTTCTTGTCATGTAGATTGAGGGCTTAAATTTGTCTTTTCTCAGGGGCTACAAACAACTATTACCTGTGAGAGACAAGATAAGAGCCTCTCTCATGATTATCAAAGTTGCCCTACCAATGCAAATGTAAAAGGAAGAGAGATAGGGGTTTTCCCTCTCTTTCGGTAGGAAGAATACGAGTTTCTTATATTTTCTCTTTGATTTGATTTTTTGGGTAGGATTTTCTCTTTTTATTTTGATTAGAGAAGAAGATTGTTACGATCCTAGTTAAGGATAGGGTGATATGTGGGTAAATTGTATGGGAAATCTAGATTGGTAGGTCATTTTAGAAGTAAAGAATGGGTTGGGAATACTAGGGTAATATGGTCATAAGAATAAGGAGGATTTCCTAAACTATAAATGTGATAACGAGAGCTATCGAAACTAAGTGAAGAATCTTTTCCCCAATTCCTAACTATCTATCTCTCCTCTTTGTGTGTGTCTTCTTCCTCAACTCCTAGGTTCTTCTAATCTTTCGTTTTTCCCCTATGGATTTCTTCTCTTTTCTAGGCTCTTAACACCAGTATGTATCATTTGTCCAACCTCTTAGATACAACATGGTAGGAGCAACAATAGAGCAACCATCCCTGAATTTTCTTCTCTTCACCTGTGGCAATCCAAGCTACTGGATAACCGCTATTATGGAACCAACAAAGAGTACCATCTCTGTCACACCCCCACCTAGCCAGCCAAATACCTGTGGGGGTGATATGCCGCAAGACCTAGGTTTAATGATAATTTCATACAACATATGATATAACATAATTAAAAGGACAGGAATAAATCAGTTCAAATATAAAGTTATCAAATCTGAAATAATGATTACAATCGTCCAAAATTTCCAATCAAAAGTTAAAACATCAGAGTTCCAAGAAAGAAAGAGTGTCTGCAGCAGAAATATTCAAGAGTCTTGTAAAAGATACCCTCACCTCTCCTAGAAGAAATCAACATATAAATATAGAAAAGTGACATGAAAGATACTAGGGATTTCCTAAGGATGGCAAGGTCTCTATCACTAAAAGCCGGCTCCGCAGGAGCAGTCGAGGCACGAGCACCAAGCTTCGTGCTCTTCCACTTCTTCCTCAATTGTACCTTCCAAAAAGCTTCCTTGGGACGAATCCTCCACTTGAAAGGGGGCCTCATAATCTGTAGAAAAATCTAAAGAAACATACACAAGGAATGAATTCCACAGAACTCGGTGAGGTTGACTAACATCCATATCATGCATTCATCCAAATTTCCACATCATATTCATAAGATAATCATGTAATCAATAATATAAATAAACTAATGCATGATTATGATATGATGTTCCTAACTCTATCATGTAGTTCATTAAGTTTAAACACCAATATCCTTTGGGCGGTCTCAATCACTCTCCCTCAACAAGAGACATCTATTGGGTTTTCCACGGTTGGTGGGTAAAGTCCTGTCAAGCCATAGTTGGGGTATAGGTCACCACTCTCTCACATCACCGTTTGGTATGAGATTGGTTGTATCAAAGACAATCCTAGGCCCAGTGCAAAGTCATACGGTCTTGTATTACATATGGTCCAGGATGTCTTCCTTCATGCTTAGTGCCCTTTTGGTTCGATACCTTTCCCACCTATGAATGGAATCCTCAACAGGAGGCATCTATTGGATCCCATTCCTTAACCCGGTGGTTATCCACATATAATGGACAAGATGCTCTCCATGTCCTCTCATGGGTTGGTTACCGGTCTTAAGCGCCTAGGAGGCGTTATCTATCATATGCAATCCTACCGCTCTATGATGATAATGAGCTTATTTGACACTTAAGACCCAGCCACTAACATCATGGGTTAACCGGCTTCAATACCCCTACCGAAAGGGTAGTAGTACTCATAGGGATTCCTAGCCTAACACTTCTAAACACCTCTAATTCATGTAGTTTGGTCTAGATGCAATCACATAAGGTCACTAGGGTAATGGGCGAACCCACAACCCTAGTTAGGAAAATAGGATAAGAGGAATAATCTCATTCAATGTCATCCATCTCATACATTTTCATATCATTTTCATATCAATAATATAAGATTCAAAATGAAGAATAATGCCCAATCATTTAAACCTTACATTTCGTTCGCTCAAAGTCACACACAAGCATATCATGATAAATATCAATTTAAAGCAATTTATATCACCAATATAATTTAAAATATCAATACTTAATAATACAAAACATGGTTAGTCATTCCTCACCTTTCAATTCAATTCCTTTATCCAAATTCCCAACTATCTCAAGTCGGTGATTATAATCAAAATAAACATAATCATGTAAGAGAATTAATAAATATAAATTAGAAGTCAATTGGGTTTCAAAAGTTATCCCAAAATAATTCCACAAAAACCAAATCTGACAACTAGGTTCAAACCCGTGTTCTCAACCTAATTCGGTGAAAAGTCACTATTTCGCTACTGATTCGAAGTCGAATCGAAACGAAACTTTGGGAAAGTCTAATTGGCAGAAATAAGGTCCTAAGGTACCTTCAATTTGATCCAATCCGTTTTAAATCAAAAAGCCCCAAATTTGGATCTCTAAATCGCCCGGGAAAGTCATAGAGTCAAAACGCGAAATCTTTTGCAACGATTCGCACAAACAACTCTCATATTAGAGGAAAGCATTAATACAACTATTTAAGAGCATTCAATATACCTAACATGCTTCAACTACCGAAATCCCACATTCAAAGTGAATAAACCCCCCCCCCCCAAAACTATGCTAAAAGAATAGGATTTAAGGATTCTCACCTTTTCCAATGTTCTCGCAATGATTCGAGTCACAAAGCACCTTTGGTTGGATGAAATCTACTTTTCTCCTTGGTTTCTCCTCTTCCCCAAGCCTCAAGCCCACTCTAGCATTAGAAAATGCGTTTAGAGGTGAGTTTAAACATAAAATAAGGTTTTAAAACCTGAAATCTCGATTATGTCCCGTCACTAGGGAGGGGGCGGGGGGTTGAGTCACCCAACCGGCCACTCAACCGGTCCATGTTTGGACCCCCATATGGAGTCTGATTTCAGTGATTTTTGGCTTGAATGAAAGTTCTTCCAATTATCTACGTTTGGATATATTTACCTCATCAATTGGAGTCTCCATCATTGGTCTACAGACGTGCCAAAATCTTCTTTTAACGCCATCGTGATTGACCTTCTCTCTCCTCTTAAACTCTAGGAGAAATGTCAACTCTTCATTAGGGTTATCCACAATCATTGGGCCCACTTCCGAACTTTCAGTCTCAACTCGAATGGCCCACAGTTGTCACCGACTCGAGGCCAGGTTCGCGGTCCTGAAACATGGGTTAAAGGGTTAGAAATCCGGGGTCACAATCTCTTGATTTCTTGGGTTCACATAGATGGGGATGCTCTGCAATGGCTTCATCAAATGAATCTAAGAGCTCTATTCATGACCTACTTTGATTTTATCCAAGCACTAGAAGCTCAATTTGGCGACCACAGTGGGAGAGAAGCCATTGTAATGGGGTCACAATCGTTAGTAGTGAAGCAATCCAAGGAGCCTCCTTATGTCTGCCTTGAACCAGATTTAGTGAAAAGCGATTTGAGCATTGAGCAAGGGGAAAGTAAGGATCCACTAAAGGAAGTATGACTTGGAGGATCTTCACTCGAGCACTGCAATCCCTTGGTTTCTTGATCCAGAAAATGAATGTGTTCGTATGGAGGGCATGAATCAAAGATTCACATGGCCGATCCTATTGACGAACAACACTCTATTGAAGAACATTTTTCAGATGGCATGTTCAGCCCAATCGTCTTTGAAATTTTTGTGCCCGAAATTGAAGACGGTTCCAACGAAATCATACCAATTGAATGTTGCAATCCGGGGTGTGAAATCCCCTAGAATCCTAACTTGAGAACCCAACTTGCAAGTCTGAGAACCTGAAGTGCTAGTAGAAGACAACTGTGAGCCATCCAAATTGAGACTATTGGATTAGGATTGGAATCCATGGACACAGATGACAAAGATGGTGAAGAAGGTCTAGATCAAACCCAGACAGACTTGGATTGTAGATTTCTCATGCACGAAAATCAAGGTCAAGAAGGCCCCCCAAGCTCGGTATACACTCTCATCTTGTTCTACAAGGTGAGACAAGTGTCCCGAACAAACCCCTAAAAAACCCTCACTTTTATGCAAAAATTGAGGTGGTAGTTGTTCAAGGGCGGTTGGTTAGTTGACGGACCACCACCCCTATGTTGTTGGTCAATTTCAGCAAGGGGAAAATGGGGATTTGGCCCTAGAAACCTTATTTTATTAGCCTCTTTGCCTCAAAAATGAATTTTATATTGTGCTAGGAGGCAAAGAGCTCTGGGAAGAGTGGAAGCTTGGGAGTTGGTAAGAAACTTGGTGAATTTTGCGTGTCGAAGTCTGAATCAAGTGTTGGTGGGTGCCATTAAGGTAAACAACCACTCCTTTCAACTTTCCAACAAATTTTCTTTAAATCATTTATTGTTGGTAGGTGAGAATGATGTGGTAGTTGTGGATTTGGTTGTAAATCTTGAGGTCTCCTCTAATCCCAAACGAATCCTTCAATAGAGTGAGAGTTCCATCTCCTCTTTTGTATTTCTTTCTCAGAGGGTTGGGGCTGTTGAGCATGATTTGGAGTCAAACTCACTGCTCTTGTTTGGCCCTAAAACCCACTGGAATAGGAGAATCGAAGTAGACAAGGAAAAAGCCTGAGTGTTGTTCTCACCCAAGGGAGGTCGCCTAGAGGCAATCGACAGCCCCTTGTAGGCTAACTGATTGCCCCTATTCGGGTGGGTCTGGTGCTGGTCTTGTTTCAAACTTAATCCTAATTTAACGTATACGTTTTCTAGGATTTCTGTAAAACGTTAGCCTATCGTTTTGTGGACTTCTTGGATTCTTTGGAAACATTTACACTTTTGATAGTTGAGGGATACAATCTTTGTATATAGATGTGTTTAATTCATGCTGTACTATATGTTATCATATCTTGCTTGTGTTTTCTATGTGTGGATTGATGTTTTGGGGCATGCATGCACGGGTAACATGTTAAACCTACATTAATATGTTATTTTTATTATTTCATTTTAATTATCAATACTTGAATATGTTATGATGGGAATGAGTGGTATATTGCATTCGTGAATGTTATTTATCCGGGGTTGTGGGTTCGCCATTGCTCTTGGTACCTTTGCATATCATATAGATACTATGCTCATTACTTTAGGTGTCTAGACGCATGGCCAGGATTCTCCTTATCATATTGTTACCTTATTGGCATAGTTATTGAGGTCAAGTAGCTCCAATAGTTAGTAACCACCCCATGAGGAGACACAAGTCACTCATGGTAGGGTTGCATATGATAGAGATTGGGCCCATGGGTGCCCAACAATCGGTAGACATCTTGTGAGGGGCGGGGAGCGCCTGCACTATCATATGTGGATGACCATAGGATTATGGGTGCTTTCCAACAGGCAATAGACATTCCGTAGATAGGCGAAGATACCTAACCGAGTTGGTTGATGTCATAGGAAGGGTATCCGAACCTAGTATGACATAATTGAGTAAAAAATTGTTTGCATTTGGGCTAGGTAATTTCCTAACACACGCTAGTTCTCATACTAGCTAGTAGTCGTGGTGAGAGAGTGTGGCCCTAATCTCCAGCCATGGGCATTGATTGGACTGTTATCCCTATATTGCAATCGTAACGCCTAGTTTGGTTGGAGCCATTGGGGTTCTTCTAAGACTTCCTAGAGGAGGTTGGTGTTGTATCTTTATGCGTATCTACCTAGATAAATATTAGTATCTGTTAGATTTATAAGAGCATTCTTGCATTGCATTTAAATTCACATTACATCTCATGCTTTATACATGTGTTCAATGTGTGGATATACGATACTATTGATCTCGTTGAGTTTGTTAGAACTCATCCCTCTTGGACACCCTTTTCTTTAAGATCGTATTGCAAATTATGAGGATCTCATGATTTAGGAGTACTCAGTACCATTAGAATTGCACGACCTAGAGGTTGTGGAGGATATCAAGGCTCACGGTGATGCATGTTCGTGCTTCATGTGTTCATACAACACTCAGCCCTTGTAATCGCCATCTAGTTATTTTGAGGGATGTAGAGACTTTTGATTGGGATATTTGTCACTTCATTGGAGAAATTGATAGTACTAAACTTAATTTCCATTTCCTTCACTTTTGAATTAATATACTTCATAGACTTCCATTGACATCTTTATTATAGTATTTTATAGTTATACTTTTATTCTTGCTCTTGGATTATATTATTGTGTCAATTTATTGTGGATTGAGGGTAGACTTGATCCCTGTGACTGTGAATCACATCCACAGGTATTCAAGTAAATTCGATAACGAGTGGGTGGGGTGTGACATGGGGTGCATTAAAGGATGGGTTATTAGGATGAATTCATGCACAATAAGTCCTAGAATTTTGGAAGCAGAGGTAAGGAAAGCAGACAGACAATCCTCGGTAGCTTACGTTGATGAAGTAAGGTAGCTGAAGCTCTAACTTAAGAAGCTTGAAAAAATGGTGAACCAGAACCCAAAAGGCAAACTCGTTTATAAAGTTGCACATATCCACAATCAAGTAGCTACACTGAAGGCAATTTTCAGCAAGGAGATTAAGAAGTTAGCAACACAACCACCAACGAAACTGCCGTGGCCAAATGCAAAAACTATAGGAAGGAGCGGTAGAAGGTGGCACTTATGGCTTCATTGGAAGAGAAGACGGCAATGATCAAGATCCTCGATAACCAACACCCACGTTCCACTGCCGAAGTTCGTCAAAAAGGCGGTGGCTTGTGTTTTCAGCGATGGAAGTGACATCAAAGGAGAAGAGAGGAAGAAGGAAAGATTGAACTAGCCAGTTGGGTTAAGTTGATGAACTCCCTAAACTCAAGTTGATCAAGGCACTGACCCAAGATATTGAACCACAAGAAGAAGGGTATATCAATCAATGCAAGCCCAAGACGTAAACCAAATGCTGCAGCTGGGCCAAGAAAAGAAAACAAGTAAAGTGGACCCTTTTAGGCCCACTTGCCACACCCCACCTAGCTGGATCCGGTCATACCCAAATACCTGTGGGGGTGATGCACCGCAAGATCTAGGTTCAATGACAATTCCATACAATACATGATAAAGTAAATTTAAATGGACAAGAAATAAACAAGTTCAAGTATTTAATTATCAAGAATGAAAAGAAAAGATTACTATATCCAAAACTTCCTTTAAAAAACTAACATTAGAGTTCTAAGAAAAGAAATAGTGCATAATGTTGCAACGGAATAATCTAAAGAAACTCTAATGAAAAGACTCTCCATAAGAGCAGTCCTGGCATGAACAGGAAGCGTCATGTGCCTCCACTTCTTCTCCAATCTCACCGTCTTGATAGCCACCTGATAAGAGATCCTCAATGAAAGAGGAGTCCTCATAACATGTAGAACAGTCTAAAGAAACAACAAAATAAAGGAATGAGTTCATAAAACTCAGTGAGGTAACTAACAATCACATCATATCTTTACACAATTCCCAGGTCATAATTCATAAGACAAACATGTATTTAATAATATAAATTAACAAATGCAAAGTGAGGATATGAGGTTCCTAACTCTATAATGTAGTATCTAAAGTAGACACGCATTACGTCATACACCAGTCTTCTTTGGGTGGTCTCATCACTCTTCCCTCATGGCACTCAATCATGTCTGTTGGGTTCTCCGTGGCTATTGGGTAAAGTCTCATCGAGCCATGGTTGGGGATTAAGTCATCACTCTCTCACATCACCATTGGTATAAGATCTGGTGCGTGTCAAGGACAAACCTAAGCCCAATGTAGGGTCATACAGTCTCGTACTACAATGGTCCGGATATCTCCCTTCACACCTAGTGCTCTGTTGGTTCAATACCTTCTCACCTATGAATGGAATCCTCAACGGGAGGCATCTATTGGATCCCATTCCTTAACCTAATGGTCATCCACATATAATGGACAAGATGATCTCCATGTCCTCTCACGGGTTGGTTACCGGTCTTGAGCGCCCATGAACCCTTATCTATTATATGCAACACTACCTCTTTATGATGATGGTGGGCCTACTCGATATACAGGACCCAGCCACTAGCATCACGGGTTAACCGGCTTCAATACCCCTACTGGAAGGGTAGTAGTACTCATAGGGGTTCCTAGCCCAACAATTCTAGACACCTAACAAATATGCAATTGGGTTGAATGGCACCACATAAGGTTACTAGGGTAATGGGAGAAACCACAACCCTAGTGGAAAACACAAAGTAGAAAGAATAATAGTATTCTCCCTCTCCCTTCACATACAATCACATTCCATTCTCATAACAACAATAATAGGTTTAAAGGAATCAACATCATAAATAACAGTTTTACCTTCCTTTTATGCAAAGTCACACTCAATTATAGTAAGATAAACATAAATTATAGCAATTCATATTTAATAAAAGACATAAAATAACAACAATCAATTAAATATAATGTGGTTAGTTATTCCTCACCTTCCAACTAGATTCCTTTCTCCAAAGATCAATACTTTCTTCCCACAAGGAGATAACCAAAGGATAATTTACCCTAATCATGCAAGAGGATTAACAAAATAAAAATAGGAGTTGATTTTAGGTTTAGAAAAATATCTTAAAATATTCCCATAAAAACCCAAACAGAAAACTAGGTTCTAACTAGCCCTTTTAACCTAAATTGGCTAAAGTCATAATTTCGCCCTTAATTTGAAGTCGAAATGAAACAAAATTTTGGGGAAAGCTAATTGGCAGTAAAGCGATCATAAGGGTGTCTTCAATTTGATTCAATTTAACCTAAATCAAAATACCCTAAATTGGCTCTCCTAAATCACCCATGAGTGACCCAGAGAGTCAAAACGAGTCAACCTTAACAAGGGATTGCACCAATAATTCTTATACTAGAAAGGGACATTACAATAAGGATTGAGGAGTAAGCAATGAACCTAACATGCTTCCCTTTCAAGATCCCTCAAAAGGAAAGGAGAGACAATACTCACAAAATTATGATTAAGAGAAGGATTAAAGAAAACTAACCTTTCTTGAAGTTTTCGTGAAGATTCGAATCACAGAACACCTTCAGAAAAATAGAAATCGCTCCTCTTCTCGGTTTCTCCTCTTCCCGCAGCCTCAAACTCGTTCTTGCATAAAGAAATGCGGTTACGGATGAGTTAAAACATAAAATAGGGCTTAAAAACCCGAAATTCTGTTTTTGCCCCTAAACAGAAAATGGGGTGGGGGGGGGGTTGGTTCACCTAATCATCCCAACTTTTCATCCATGTTTGGACCCCCAAACAGACTCCGAATTTGGTGATTTTTGGCTTGTTGGAAAGGTCTTTCGATGATTTTTGATTTGATACCTTATTTCCATTAATCCGAATCTCCGTCGCCTATCTAAAGACGTGCCAAAATCACTTTTTAACACCATTGTGATTAATCTTCTCTCTTCTTTTAAACTCCAAGAGAGTTATCAAACAATCACCAAGTTCATCCACGATCATTGGGTCCTCTTCCGAACCTTCGGGCTTGGCTTGCATGGTCCACAGTTGTTGCCGACTCGAGGCCTAGGTTCGCGTCCTAAAATCATAGGCTAACGAGTTAGAAATCCGGGGGATTTCACACCACCTAAAATTGAAAAAAAAAAAAAAAAAAAACACCCAATTGTCTTACATGGGTTATGAGCTAAAGAAAAAGGTACAGCCAGGGCATGTAATAGGCCACTGTGATGGGGTTTGAGATTTAAAAATTGGGCCAGCCCAATAGCAAGGAATATAGTCGGAGGCATTTTTGGAATCCATTGTCCCACTTCCTTCTTCCCTAATCATTTGGGGCAAGGATGTGCATCAACACCAAAGGGAGCCGTGAGGGGTATCATTGGTGGAGACCTTAATGCCCACAGCGGTGGAGTGGCTCCTTGCCTCCGGTAGCAAGATTCGTAGTCTAGTTTGTGCCGGCAGGTATTCTAAGGTACACAGGTGGAGAATTGAACCAGGGTTCAGATTTGGTTTTGTAATTGTTATTGAGCAAGTAGAATTCATGGGCAAGGACCAACAATCTTCACCACGTTGTGAGTTCTTTAGTGGCATAATTAAAAGGTTGAATCAGTTGGAAGGCTTCTTCAAGAGTTTTATTCAAAGAGGATGAGTAGGTTGGTATGGGATAAATTTGTTGAAAACAAAAGTTCATTGGCAATAGAGCTGATTGGGTTTCTTGGGATTCTTCATTACATATGGGAGACGAAGAATTGTGTATCCAAATGGAAGAGGGGACATTAGAGTTGATACATTCACAATGCGCTATCACTGCAAATGGAAAGATATTTGTTTTTTTTTTTTTTTTTTTTCGGGGCGGGGGGGGGGGGTTGTTTTCTTTTTTTTTTTTTTTTTTTCCCCTCCCCCCCCCCCCGAGGGGGGGGGGGTGTTTCTAGCCGCATTTCCGGAGCCATTAGCCAACATGTTGGGCAATTTTCATGGATTTGTTATGCAAATGGAAATGCTAGTTCCATAGAAAAGATTGTGTTTTTTTTTTTGGTAAACTGCATTCATTCAGAAAAGCAAGACAAAAACACGCAGCCCTAAGCACAACGGTCAAGGATCCACAAGGGCAAAATAGGCCAAATTGTCCTGCTTACAATGGACAAGGCTTTATGGGCTAGGGGGTGGGCTAAAATATTACCATCTCTAGAAAAGAAAGAAACCTTACAAAAAGAGAAGAAATATCTTAGTACATGAATATCATATAGGATAGCCTCAAGAGAAAAAAGAGTTGTTGGGCCCCATTGTTGATGAAGTTGACCGCATCCAAGCAATCTAAATGCACTTGAACCTGAGCCCAAGAGCTCTCCTTAGCCCAAACCAGTGCTTCACGAATAGAAAAAGCCACGCCCATTAGAGCATCAAAAAAAGAGCAGGGCAAAGACTCAGTGTAGCTCACCAGAGGCTCTTCCCACAACAAAACCAATGTCGCCTCTATCTGATGACTTAGGAAATGCACAGTTTGTCACTATAAACAGTTCCTCTAGTCTACAGTCACCTCCTCCTCTCACATTAGTATTCCCTTGGTGAACATTTCCTTCAATTAACCCTCCTTGCACCTTTCAAAATCCATTGAAGGTAGCTTGTGCTTCAAGGATAATATCCACCGGTGAGCTAGCATTTCCATTAAATATGAGATCATTTCGGGCAAGCCAAATACTCCAACATGTAAAGGCCACTTGTGAAAAAATTTCCTTGCTTCTGCGCTTAGAAGGGAATCTCTATCTCTTCCAATTTACAATGACCTACTATAAGGAGTTGTTTTCTTCCCTCCCCATAAGAAACTCCAAGTTGTTGTTGAACCATATTGTTTTCGCAAATGGGCAATCAAAAAGGACTTGATTGGCTAATTCTTCAACTTCTCCGCATCTCTTGCATCCATATTATGTTCTGATTTGTTTGCATCTCAGGGTCTCTTGAGTTGTGATGCCATAAGCACAAACACACCATAGAAAATTTCTTATTTTAGGTAAGGTGGAGCACTTCCAAACACTTTCCATACCTCATCTGGAATATCCTCCCAGCTGTGTCTTTGGGAAGAGGAAGGACGCCATTGCTATTCACTCTCCCTTAGGTTCACCAAAAAGTGACACGCTGATTTGGTGGAAAAAGTACCATTCTTTGCATGACCCTCTCATCATGCTTCAAATAAGGAGTTCAACAAATGCTCTTTCCACATTCTAGTATCCATGTCGATGAGCTCTGCCACTTCATTCACTTGGTAGTCAGCTAGCTTGTGGGTAGAGATCTTAAAGTTTGTGGATGAGGGAATCCAATTAGCTGTCCATATATGAATGTTGTGCCCAAAATCAATCTTCCACAGAAGCCCATCCTTGATAACTTGTCGGCCAACGATTAAGCTCCTCCAAGCCTATGAAGAGGAATTTCCAACTTTTGCTTCTAGAAACTCCCAGTTGGGGAAGTAAATGGCTTTACGAAACCTAGCCCAAAAGGAATTGGGCTCCTTCTATAGTCGCCAAGCCACTTTACTTAGGAGTGCTCTATTGTGAAGATTTGGTTCTCTTGGTCCCAACCCACCTTTATCTTTGGATTTGCATAGCCTAGTCCAAGAGATCTAGTGAATTTTTTTCTCTTCCTCCTCTTGTGTCCAAATGCAATTAGCCATGGCCTTTCTCACCTCATCATGATATGACATTGGGAGAAGGGAATGAGAATATCTGTAATATCCAGCCCTATTCTAACCTTGACCCTGACCCGGATCCACTGTTGTATTCAGGTCCGAGGACCCGAAGCGGTGGAAGAAGAGATCTATGGACCATCCTGATTGATGATCATGATTTGGAGACCGAGCCCATGGACATTGACAATGATACCCCTTGCTTAAATGCATTGTCAGTGTTTAAGGAAAGTCTGCGCATCGGAGAAGATTAACATGGTTGATGTACCAAATGACCTCATGTGCACAATCCGAAGGTATTCCCAGAAACTAGACTTCTTGATTGAATTGTGGAGGAAAACCTCACTCAATTTGACCTTGTATAGCCTTTCAAATCCCTACTTGAAGTTGCTGTTCTAAACCTGGTTTTCTCTGAATATCTTGGTCGATCATTTTGGTCAATACCATCGACCAAAGCATCGACAAAATGTCCCGGTCTCAAGTTAATGATTCCATGGAATATTCCTTTTCTATTTAATATGACCTCGAGCCTTGAGCCTTTTGCAATCATTTTTCTCACCGGACGTGGGGAGAGCTTCCGGCTCCTTGGTTAGTGTGAGGGTATCTATCAAGACACTTAGTTTATCATTGATTCTTGCCTTCATCTTCTACACTAAGGTAAGACTCTTCATTCCACTCTCTACCCTACCATTTTCTACTCCTTTCTATTGTCATCTTGCTGATGGGACATTTGGATGGTGCTGCAACCTTGCAACCACCACTCCAAGTGCCTACTCATGCTCAATCCATGATTCCCTAAGCCATTCATTGATGCTAATGCTTATATCTCATGCCTAGCATATGTATTCCATGATTTACCTATTAACATCATACCATTTGATATCAAACTGAGCTATAAAGTGTATTATGTTCATGTTTAACATTGCCATATGATTCCAATCGAATTTCTATTAGTTCCTCTAAGCTGTTGCATGCTATTACTCATCAATGCAATCAATTCCAACTCATGCCATGATGTTTATCACTTGAACTTGATAGCTCAAATTGGGGCTTTTTAATTAGACCATTAGATTGGGTTAATTCCTTGATTTATAGTGTCCTACTACTGTTGTTAAGTATGCCTCCAAGTTCCAGATTGATCCGAACACCGGAAGACTCATTTCGGACCAAAAATCCCCAAAATCCACTATTCCGCTGGGACTATTTTGGTCGATCATTTTGGTCGATAACATCGACCAAAACCATCGACCAAGTTGTTGCTGACAGCAACCTTGGTCGGTTTGACTCGAATGACATCCGATCTTCCCGACTTCTTTTCTAACTTATTGTTGATGTCTGTTTAGGGCCTTAACACTTCTATTGGACTATTCTTGGTATTCTCAATTCATCATCAACTCATCCAAGGTAAGGATGGTTATATCCATAAACATATAAGTCATCAAATATGGAACTATGCTTTATTCAAAGAATGAAGTCCCTAAATTCTTTCAATCATTATGATACTGATACATATGTGTTGGAACAGTAATATTTAAATCTTTGTACAATTGTTGTGTTACTCTATCATTTTGATTTGCTTATGTTTATAATGATTCATTTCAATATCATGATTTGATTATTATTATGGATATGCATTGGATGCATGAGAAATGATGAGGTTGGATATGTGATTGCTTATGTATGACTTGGGATTGGGGGGTGTCCTACTGACACTCTTGTCCTTAGGCATTGGAGGGAATAGTATGGGATATTCTCCGATGGTGCCTATCGACACTCTCCCTAGTTATTGGATGACATACATAGGAGTGTCTAGTGGTGTGGCTAGGTTCATCCTTGTCGTGTCAGACCCGAATCGGAAGGGTATTGAGACCGAACAACCCGTGGTAGTGTATGGTTGGATGGGCGCTCTAGGCCGGTAGCCAATCCGGTAGGGGACATAAACCATGCTACGGATACCTGAAAGGGGCCATTTATTGGTAGGGTTGCATATGGATAGACTTGGGCTCACGGGTGCTCAAGACCGGTAACCAATCCGTGAGAGGACGTGAGAGCTTCCCGTTTACTATATGTGGATGACCAATAGGGTTAATGAGTCCGAAATCCGGGATTTCGCTGACTCTAGTGTGAAGGATACCGGAAAGGATCGCCGGGGGCGAGGAATGGACGTATCCGAATCGACTTGACCGGCCGAGTAGATGACTTGCATTGGGCTAGGCTTTCTGTGACATGCGCCGATTCTTGACCAAATGGTGATGTGAGAGGCGGTGACCGATTCCCCTTACCATGGTTTTGATGACTTTACCGATCTTCCCGGGCATTCCCAAGATATGGAAATGGGAGAGTGACTGACGACCCGAGAGTACGGTGCTATGACTTAAAGCATGTCTACCTTAGAGACCAGCATTCATAGAGTTAGACTCATATCTGCATCATATGTTCCATATCACATTGCATTATTATATGTTCGAATGTGTATGATTTCTAATTATGGAATAACTTCCTTCTTGAGTTCTTCGAACTCATTCCTTTTGTGCAAATGTTTTAGATTACATTCAGTCCGAAGATTACGATGGCACCTCCTATGAGGCGGACTATGATTCCACTACTACCCTCCGGGTAGTGGCGTCGGTGAGGATTCGTATATTGGAGCCGGGAGGATTATTATTCGCCCGGGGTTAGCCCCACGGTTGTGCGGGAGCGGCCGCTGGGTTTACTTCATCCGTCTGTTGAGGAGACTACTATTAGTATAGAAGAAACCCTAGCATAGTGCCCCATTCCCCTGGTGTATTTGTGGAACCATTGGTCTTGTAACTAACTTATCTTTGAGTTTACCCTTTTTGATACTTAGATATGTATTTGACGTTATCACACTTCTTTTCCGCTGTTCTGAGAGAGTGGTTGTCATACCTTCTCTCACCCTTATGATTATGCTTTAATGTTATTGCCTTCTGCACTCTGATTTATTTAGTCTTATCTTATTCATGATATTTAGTATTAACTGTTTTTACCATTGATTATTATTGTTCATGATTGTGTTACCGTGTATGTGGGAGGCATGGACCTCAGATCATTGATCCTTGGACTGTGGATCACATCCCGGGTATTCCAAATGGGGTACCGGCTGGGTGGATGTGACAATATCTCCACATATGTAGACATTGCACTTGCCACTGACTTGACCAAAGTCACTCTCCCTTCTATTGAAAATAGTTGATTCTTCCAACCCTTCACCCGATTACAAGTTCTTGTAGTGATCTCTCCAAATACTTCAGCTTTGGATAATTTGACATCTATGGGAAGTCCTAGATATTTAGAGGGGCCTTCACCTTGCTTAACTTTCATAACTCTAGCTATCATGCACTTGAATCATCGAGCTGTTTTTGGGCTAAATGTAATCAAGGACTTCTTGAGATTGATGGCTTGCCCACTGGCTTTGCAATACAATTCAACGCACTCTTTAAGTGTATGTATTTGGTTAAGATTCACCTTAGAAAATAGTAGGCAATCATCAAGAAACAACAAGTGATATTGGGGGAGCTCTATTCTTGACACTGACTCCACGAACCATATTTGACTCTTCAGCCATGGAAATAATAGAAGTGAGTACGTCGGAAAAAAGGATGAAGATAAATGGGGGAAAGTGGATCTCCCTGTCTAATACCCCTTGGTGGTTGGAATGAACCCCTTTCGGCACCATTGACTAGTACGGAGTAAGAGACTGAATTTATACTTTTCATTACAAGACCCACCCATTTACAAGAAAAGCACATCTTAGTTAATACAACCTCGATAAAATGCCACTCAAGCCTATCATAGGCTTTCTTCATAACTAATTTCAGGGCTAAATTTTTTTCTTCGCTCTCTTCCTATGCTTTATATAGTGAAAAAGTTCATGAGCCATAAAAATATTATCAGAATTACTCTATTTGGCACAAAAGTTGATTGAATTGGAGAGATGATACCTAATAGTATGCCCTTTAGACTTGCAGCCATGATTTTAGTTGCCACTTTCACCACCACATTTCGCATAGATTAATGGGCCTGAACTGGTCAACAAACTCCGGGCTTGGATTTTTTTGGTATGAGGCATATAAATGTCTTGTTCATTTCCTGGCTCAGTTCACTTGAGATGAAATTTTTTTATACATGGCTAATACGTTGAGTTATTGAAGGACAAGTTCAGATTTAATGAAGCTTGGACAATAGTTTGTTATGTAGTTGAAAATGTTGGTTCCATAGAAAAGGTTGAGTTATTGAAGGACAAGTTTAGATTTGATGAAGCTTTCACTTATATAAAGAAGGGCAGGGCTCGACTGGGATGTTACTTTACAAAGGTGCTATAGGTGGAACGAACCCATTGACTTGAAAGAGGAGTTAGATTACATACAAGTCAGTATGGTTGCATTTAATAAGAGAAAGCTTTTCTTACCTGAAAATGGAGATGGAATACATGCAGGTAGGTCCAAGGAAGAGAAGTTTGACGGAGGATTACCTAAGGCATATTTTGAGGCAAATAAGATGCATGCCCTTATAGACCTATATGCAAAATATAGACTCATGAAAGACTCTGACCTTATATTTGTAGAGTACACAGTCCTTGGTTCAATATTGACAATTGGAACTTTAGTAGGTGCTTCATTAAGTGGCTAGTTTACAGATCTTATTGGTCAACGTGCTGCAGTGGGTGCAATATTTTATGCATTCTAGGATGGGCTGAGATTTCATTCTCAAAGGAGTCTTGGTGGCTTGCAGTTGGACAAACTATAAGTAGGATGTGGGATGGGACTTCTTTCTAATGTAGTTCATGTCCACATAGTGGAATCAACACCTTAGAGGAGGATTTACAATGGTGCATCAGTTAATGATATGTTTTGGTGCATTCCTTACTTATTTGGAACCTTCATAGCCTGATGCACTCTAGCACTAGATGATTGGATTGTGTCATTTTATTTGCAAGAGAGGGCGTTGTTGATGTCAAAGTTGTTGACTTTAGATGTGGTTGCAGAAATTTAATCGGAAGCCCTATACAGAGAGCTTGGAAGAAAATGAAAGAGGAGTTGATGTTGTTCGGGTTAATACCTCTCTTCTCACTGCTGCCTCTTGGACCGTTTCAGTACTGAGAGAATGCATAGGGCATAAGGGCGTTGCAAGGTATGTCATGTACTCGGATTATAAGAAGTTTTTTTTATTGTTATATCGGCTTTGTACTGTTTCAATTGTTCAAATGTTGGCATTGCCCCTGAGACTTGAGAAAGATCATAAGCATGGCAAGAATGGGAAGGACTTGACTAGGGAAATGACTACTTCCTTATTCCCTTTTGCCTAAACCATGTGCATGAGAATCTTTGTGTGTACTGCACCTTGCTCACAACTCGGAGGGAGCTTATATTTTTATGCTTCTTGCGTTGGATACAAAGACTTTGCTATTGGGGGCAAGGTATTGTTAAGGAGAGGGACAAAAAATTGTTGTCAGAGGTTCTTTGGAATATTCTTCAATTGAAGGGATGTGAGGGAGATACCACATAAGATCCATCCTTTTTAGCATTGTAGGAGTCACTACTTGGGTGCTCCTCTGTCTCTGTGACTTTCAAAGGAAGTTGTATCAGCTTTGAATTAACAGTGTGGCACCTGAACCTTGAGGACAAGGTTCTCTTAAGGGGGCGGCACTGTTATGATCTTGGTTAAGGATAGGGGTGATATGAGGGTAAATCATGGTAAAAAATTAGAGGGAAACTCAAGTTTCGACCTGGGTGAAAATGGGAAACTTAGGTGGAAACTTGGGAAATTTCGAGGAAACCGAGGACTTTTCCGTACAAGTTTCAACATCAAGTTTCGACAGGTTTTAGAGAGTATTTTGGGCTGAGATCCTGTATTTAAGCTAATTAGAGTATAAAGAATACATTTGTTGTATTTTGCTAAAAAAATATCAATGTAGATATGTCCTCAATTTACATAACATCAATGTAGAGTTGTCCAAAAAGTACATTATAAACTTAACTACTTAAGCACATAACATTCAATATATAATTTCTAACTTCAAAATAGTTGACAATAAAAGGAAAATACAACTTAGTGTTAAGAGGAGTGCCAAGAGTGAATTCATCCTGTGAGCTAAGTAGTACTATGCCTGTAACATTCTCTCCTTCAACCAACGAACATAGACATCCCATGACATTTTATGCCTATGGTTGTCAAGTTAATTGACAACTGCAACTTTATGAGTCTGGTTATAAATATGCTTAAGATAACCAACCTGAGGGAATATGCATTTTGGATAGGGAAGTCCTGATGGATGGGGTATTTGGGGAAACATGAAATAAACAAAAAAAATTAAAAATTTGGGAAAGCTACAAAATTTACAGGAAAAAGTCCAAAATTTCCACAAAATTTCCCAGGTTTCCACGAAATTTCCCAAGTTTCCACGAAATTTCCTAGGTCTCCACGAAATTTCCCAAGTTTCTATGAAATCTCCCAAATTTCCACGAAATTTCCCAAGTTTCCCACGAAATTTGAGAATTTTTTTCCCTCATGAACCAGCTGGTCCAATTGGGTTGAACCAAGTTTCGACAGGTTTTGACAAAATTTTGACAGTTTCGATCGAAACTAAGGACTTTTTTTCGGTCCTCATGAGTTTCGTTTCGCATTTTTCAAAATGAAAAATTTCGGTGGAAATTTCAAAGTTTCGATGGAATTTTGTTCTATGGGGTAAATTGTAACAAACATCTAGGTTGGTAGGTCATTTTAGAAGTAAAGCATGGGTAGGGAATACTAGGGCGGTATGCCCATAAGAATAGGGAGGATTTCCTAGACTGTAAATGTGATAACGAGAGCTATTGGAACTGAAGGAAGAATGTTAAAGCAACCTAAAGGAGGGTGAATAGGTTGCAACTAGTGGATTAGCCTAATTTTTTGGTTTATTGTAATACAAGATTAAATATGTAATTCAAATATAATTGATCAAATGAAATTGAACTTAGGCCAATTTGCAATACCAACAAACTATAACACAATGATTTTATAGTGGTTTGACTTTTCAAGTCTACGTCTACTCCTCTCTTGGCCTCAAGAGAGATTCCACTAGTGATATGTTTTCAATACGGTAGGTAGAGAATTAAACCCTTACATTTTATGTTCAATAGGCCAATAATACTCTTTATGACTCTTTATTCATGGGCAAAAGCACCATTTACAAATATTTTTTCACAGGCAAGAGGACCCACTAGCTTACAATTCTAATCAAACCTATATTAGAATTAAACAACAACAACCAAATCATTTATAAGAATTAAGGTATAATGTTACCTAACAATGGGTGCGACATTTTACCCCTTATGTGAAAGTCATGCAATATGAATGAGTGCTCAAGATTGAATGAATTACAACACAAGAATGGCTTGAAAGCCTTCAATCACCACAATCTAGCTTCAACAAGCTTGTTTTGCTTCCTTGGGATAAGCTTCAAGGAGTGGGTAAGATAAGAGACAAGTACACAAGAAATTGGAGAGCTTGAGAGTATATGATAGTATATAATTTGATTGCACTTCGTAGAGGCTCTCAGCAAAGGTATTTTGGCTTAAAAAGAGATCCAAAAGATGCCAAAACCCAACTCCTAATGGATAGAAAACTAGCTAGTTTTTTGTCCAAAGCAGGTTCGCTGTTTGGGCCAACTGGTGAGCCACTTAATAATATAGTTGTTAATATGACCATTGGCTCATTTTTAGACAAAACAACAAAACTGTATTCTAGGTCAATTGGCAGGCGTTTGGTTTCTAATGGCGCACCGCTAAATGCCCAAACAGCAAGCCATCTGAGAATGTAAGGCTAGGCTTAATCTTCTAGGGAATTTGGGTCTACCTAGCCAACCCTAAGTCCAAAATTGGCTCTTCTAATCTATCTAGATCAGTCTAAGGATGCTATGAGCATGATATGATGCATGTATGCAAATACATAATGAATTTAGTGTCGTAAGTCCTAGGTTCATTGCGTCTTCATCTTCAGCTTGATTTGATTCTTGAATCTTCAGTTCTTCATTGCCTTCAAGTTTCAAGTTTCCTTATGTCCAGACTTAGTTGAGCTATTTCTTGGAGCTTGCATATGCATTTGAGTTTGTTCTTGGTTGGTGTCTTTTCCATATACTTCATTTTACTCACTTGGATTAATCTAAACACACACAACTCAATTTAAACATTAGTATTTGTGTTTGTTATCATCAAAATCATTGGAGGTTGATGTGGCATTGATGTGGCAATGTTGACATGACATTACCTCAACAAAGAATATTTTCCGCCAGTTCCTAACTATCTCTCTCTCCTCTCTCTCTGTGTCTTCTTCCTCAACTCTCAAATTCTTCGTTGTTCTCCCCCTCTAGATTTCTTCTCTTCTCTAGGCTCTTGGTATGGGTACGTATCAAAGGTCTTTGAGTAGAGATTAATTTTTCCTAATTACTAAGGATAGGAATGTAATTTAATATAAATTGTAAATAAGATAAAATTTTAAGGCTACTTTGGGATTTTTAAATAAATCAAAGATGCCACATCATCAATTAACTAAGGTAGCTTAATGGCAGGAGGCATCGATAATTACAGGTAAAAGTCTAAAGTTGGATTAGTAATTTCAAAAACTACAGAGGGTAAGGTAGTAATTAAGCTATAGTGTAGGAGGCAATAGTAATTATGGCTTAAGCAATTCAAAACATGAACAAGAAAATAAATTGGATCAAAATTATAAACATCCTTAGAATTCTTTTTTGTTTTTAAATTGGAGCAAAAATATGGTATTTCAATGTAAAATATGGCACACCAAATTCATTTTACCATAGCACTCCACTTTAGATGCTTACTCAATCCTAACCAAACACTATTTAAGCTCATAATGGGACAGTGTAGCTTTGGATCATCAAGATGAAACTTGCATTAGAGGATGTAGTCAAGGTGCGCGCAAGCTAGCCCGAATGAACCTCAGATCCAAAAAAACAACCTTGCATTAGAGGGTACCCACTTCCCTACCAAAAAGTGTGACCCTAGAATCCAACCTTTGTATGGAGTTGGGTGACACCAATATGGAAAACGACATGGAATGCAACCCACACCAATACCAAACCCAACAATTATTATCAATATCCATGTGGGTATAGTGATCCCAAATCCACTGACCATTGTCGGTAGACTAGAGTGTAAACGGATCGAATATCGGGTCAGATAGTGGTAATACCATATTCGCATCCTATTATATTCGGACGGATTCGGATAATATCCTATCGGTTTTCAGACGGATTTAGTCGGATTCGGATGATAATTGGATAATTATTTTATTAAGTAGATTCTTCTAAATGGCCATGTGTACAGATTGAATATAGGTTGTCGACTACTTGTTGACATCTTTACCCTTTTATTTGTGAGGTTAGGTTTGAAATTTAAGAATTTAGCAACTTTTATAGTTATTTTAGTTGAAAGTCTATAAAAATAGTCACATATCTCAAGTAAAAATTATAAAATCAAGAAAAAATAAATCCAAAATAAGTTACTTAATTAATCGGATAATTTTATCGGACGGATAATAATCGATAAGAAATGGGTATACCATAGTCCTATTAGTAATCGGACAGATTCGGATACCAGAAACGAATGTGGATGCGAATTCATAAGTAGATTTCGATTATCCATTTACACCCCTACAATATATCCTTTGCTCCTAGGCCGGCCTTTTGGATTATATCCAGTATAGACACTTTTCAGTTCGGGCGCCTATCTAGACCTCTGTTCTCGGAAAGCTACATGAAGGGTGAAGTGAGATGGACTCCCTCTTAATAACAAGGGACTTGGCAGGCTCCTCACGTGGCGGGTGAGCATTAAATGCTCCAAAGATCTCTGGTTATCCCCCGCGGATAGCCGAAACTTCTGTCACACTCAAAGCCTCTCTCGAGCCCAAAGCTGACGACTCAGCTTATTTCTTTTTATGAGCTTCGGTCACGTCAGCAGTAGGGTAAGACGGACCTACCCTTTGCTGACGAGACATTTCGACGGCTAAGTCATCTGACAGCTTCGTTGACCACCTCCTAAGGCCATCTCGGCCAATCACAGGCACATTCCCAAACGAAGGGCAAAAAACAGATCTTGGGATCTCCAAAGGTATGAGCTTGCGAATTCATTATGCATATATTAAAATTAGAGTAATGAAAATGTTAAAATTCTAAACATCAACAATGAATTGTAATTGTTAGTCGCTTACCTATATAATAATATGAGTGTTTTTTTTTTTTTTTTTTTTTTCAAACCTATATATAATAGTACATTTATAATAGACCAATATTTTTATATATTAAATTTTTCAAATTGAACATCAGGTTACATTCAAAATTAATAACAAGTTATATTATGCACTTTAACAATTATATATATGATTATACATGATTCAAATTTGATCAGGGACAGCGCCAACTCGTCGCGACCCGTCCTAATCAAGGACAATTAGGGTAGGAATGGGCCGCTAAATGGCCAGTACTACGGCTTAGAGTCTGGACCAAGAATTCTAAGCCTTGAATTAGGTTGAGGGTGAAAATGAACTTAACAAAAAACATATAGGGCTGAAACTAGATTGGAAAATTCTGGCCCTTAAATGATGAATGGTTAGGAGCTTTATCATTTCCTTAGGTGAACATGTATTATAATCGAGTTTAGTTTAATTAATTGCATAATCTGACTCCACGATATTGGTGCGTTTGGACTTACTCGAGTGGTTTTTTTTTTCCTTTTCCAAACATGATTGTTGATGTTATCCTTTGATATTGGTTTTTTTTTTTTTTTTTTTTTAGTTCGCAACTTCTAAAACTCTACATGCATTACCTACGGCTAGATTCTAGCTATCGTCCCAATCATTTGAACTCTGTGAGTGAAAGTCACTCTGGAACCCTAAATCATACTTACAACAGCAAGAATTCTTTTCTTACTCGACAAGACCTACTCGAACTCAGAGTCCTCAACAGTGTAACCCAACATGCATAGACTGTCCACCTCAAACTCAGACTTTTCAATATAATCCTACATGCATGCATGAGCTGTTCATTTCAAGCCCAAACACCTCCATGTAACCCTAATCCTAATAACTTGGTAAAGGAGGATTCATGCGACAATCACCTACGAGCATAGTTGTCCTCTATATATAAGAGCGAGTTGTCTAAGATATATAAAAATCAGATATTTAAACTAAGCTGACAAAGTTATCCAAGAAAAGGATTCAAACCCATGTGGTAGTGTTCTCAAATCCATCCATCGTTATCAATAAAACCACATGGCTAGTTAATCCAAAATTTTCATGGGTACTGTTGCGTCTAGAACTTCTTCGAGAGCCGGATATTGGGATGACCACCTTAAGAGTTCTCCAACCAAGTTAGAAGAATTGGGATGCCTGCACACACAAAGAAAGCAAGAACGGTCCGGCCTAGTTTTGGCAGGGGAACCGTCTCCGACGCTCAAGTCAGCCTAGGCAACAATAATGGTTCTTGAGAGAGTTCTCAAGAACGTAATGAGTAAGTACTCAGATGAAAGTTCTCATTCCTTTCTCCATGTAGGAGGTGGGTTTATATAGAGGTTACCTGGAGGCGGCGATTCCTTAAGTTCCGGATCGGTAGTTGAGGAGTGAGTGGAGTAGTGGAATAACGGCTCCTTCTTTGTCGCACCTGATAATGCCGTTATGCTGACTCACCTCCCCAATTCTCGAAATAGATATGCTAAGTGTTTATGCGTAACTAACTCTTCTTGACTTAGTCAAGAGAGTCTTCTAAGAAATGCTAGAATTGGATATAGATATATATTTTTCCCAAGTGTGGCACTTCTCCAACGAATAAATGAACCTGCCCAAGAGGGAGGTATCTCTCCCAAATGAGGCCCTCGAGACCTTCTCCAACGAAGAAAGGAGCCTGCCCAAGAGGGAGGTATCTCTCCCGAATGAGGCCCTCGGGACCTTCTCCAACGAAGAAACGAGCCTGCCCAAGAGGGAGGTATCTCTCCCGAATGAGGCCCTCGGGACCTTCTCCAACGAAGAAACGAGCCTGCCCAAGAGGGAGGTATCTCTCCCGAATGAGGCCCTCGAGACCTTCTTCAAGGATGAGATGCACCCGCCCACGGGGGTGCCTTTCTCTCCCGAGATGGGGACTAGGGACTCTAGCTCCCCACAACAGAGCCCCCCATTCCGTGCGATCGGTTTCTCGAGTGTATGGAATGCTTTTCTCATACCTCTTTGAAGGTTTTTTCTTTTGAAGAAATTCCAATGCGTCGTCTTGAATGATAGCCATCATTTCTCTAAAGTCTCGTCAAGTCGAGAAGCCCCCAGCCTGGTTCTCCGAGAGATGCCATTGCCTTTATTAAGGGTGACTACCCGAGTGAGGTCCCAAGTGTGACGCGTTAGAAATTCCATCTCATGAGAGTCTAACTTGGACTTTCACGAGAGGTGGGGAAATGTTCCCGAATGGCTACCCGAGTGAGGTCCCGAGTGTAACGCCTTTGAATAATTCCATCTCATGAGAGTCTCACTTGGACTTTCATAAGAGGTGGGGAAAACTCCCGAGTGGCTACCCGAGCGAGGTCCCGAGTGTAACGCCATTGAATAATTCCATCTCATGAGAGTCTCACTTGGACTTTCATAAGAGGTTGGGGAAAACTCCCGACTGGCTACCCGAGCGAGGTCCCGAGTGTAACGCCATTGAATAATTCCATCTCATGAGAGTCTCACTTGGACTTTCATAAGAGGTGGGGAAAACTCCCGACTGGCTACCCGAGCGAGGTCCCGAGTGTAACGCCATTGAATAATTCCATCTCATGAGAGTCTCACTTGGACTTTCATAAGAGGTGGGGAAAACTCCCGAGTGGCTACCCGAGCGAGGTCCCGAGTGTAACGCCATTGAATAATTCCATTTCATGAGAATCTCACTTGGACTTTCATAAGAGGTGGGGAAAACTCCCGAGTGGCTACCCGAGCAAGGTCCCGAGTGTAACGCCATTGAATAATTCCATTTCATGAGAATCTCACTTGGACTTTCATAAGAGGTGGGGAAAACTCCCGAGTGGCTACCCGAGCAAGGTCCCGAGTGTAACGCCATTGAATAATTCCATCTCATGGGAGTCTCACTTGGACTTTCATAAGAGGTGGGGAAAACTCCCGACTGGCTACCCGAGCGAGGTCCCAAGTGTAACGCCTTTGAATAATTCCATCTCATGGGAGTCTCACTTGGACTTTCATAAGAGGTGGGGAAAACTCCCGACTGGCTACCCGAGCGAGGTCCCGAGTGTAACGCCATTGAATAATTCCATCTTATGAGAGTCTCACTTGGACATTCATAAGAGGTGGGGAAAACTCCCGAGTGGCTACCCGAGCGAGGTCCCGAGTGTAACGCCATTGAATAATTTAAAGAGATGGATGTCGACAATGAAGACGTGGATTTATTGAAAATCAAATGGTCTTTCGACTTTACCTGCAAGTGTTACATATTTGGACTAATTCTATTGATAGAATTTCCGAAGGTTCATGGAATTCCAAGTTCGATCAATTGTCTCGCCCGTGGCCAAGCTTTTTAGCTTGTAGGTTCCTGGTTTCGTCTCTTGTTCGACGAGATAAGGCCCTTCCCATGTGGGTGAGAGCTTGCCTTGGTTTCTTGGGTCTGAAGCCGCAACTTTGCGGAGCACTAAGTCACCCGTACGATGTCTTCTATTTTTTACCCGAGCATTGAAGTATCCAGCTACTCGGTTTTGATATCTTTGATTCCGGTATTCTGACATGCTCCGTACTTCGTCTATTAGATCAAGATTACTCTTCAAGCCTTCTTCGTTTGCTTCTTCATTGAAGTCAGTATATCTCTTTGATTCTGCCAATACCTCCACCGGGACAAGTGCTTCTGTGCCATAGGCTAGCCGAAAAGGTGTTTCTCCCGTAGGAGTTCTAGCCGTGGTGCGATATGACCAAAGGACGCTTGGTAATTCTTCCACCCATTTGGTTTGACTTGTCTCCAAGCGCTTTTTTATTCCATCCAACAGTGTCCAATTGGTTATTTCAACTTGCCCATTGCTCTGCGGATACACCACGGATGATGTTCTATGCTCGATGTGATATCTTTCACAAAGATTCTTGAAGCCGGCTCCGATAAATTGCTTTCCATTGTCAGTCACAAGGATCTTTGGGATTCCAAATCTGTAGATGATTCTTTCTTGAAAGAACTTCTCCATTTGTTTCTCAGTAATGGATGAGAGAGGTTCGGCTTCCACCCACTTAGTGAAATAGTCGATTGCCACGACCAAATATTCTCTATTGTTGGCGGCCTTAGGGAGCTTTCCCACCAGATCCATTCCCCACATGGCGAAGGGAATCGGACTGGAGGCAGATGTAAGAGGGACAACCGGAGTCTTCGAACAGATGCATGAAGTTGACATTGCTTGCATTTTCTGACATATTCCATGGCATCTTTCTGAATAGTAGGCCAATAAAGGCCTTGGCATATTATTTTATGGGCCAAAGCTTGGCCTCCCATATGCGCTCCACATATTCCTTCGTGTACCTCAGCTAAGGCATATTGGGCTTGAGAAGGGCCAACACACTTTAGAAGAGGCTGTGTGACTGATCTTTTATAAAGCTGTTCTTCAATAATGGTGAACTTCGCTGCTTGATTTTTAACTACCTTAGCTTCCTTGACGTCTTTTGGGAGGATATCATTCTTCAAATATGCTATAATTGGGCTCATCCAACTAAGCTCTTCTTCAATGTCCATCGCCTCGGCCTCCCGAATGCTAGGAATTTCTAACTGTTCAATATAAACGGCTGAGCCTAAAGTCGAATATTTGGATAAAGCCAACTTGGATAACTCATCTGCTACTTCATTTTCCTTTCTCGGAATTTGCTTTATCTCAAGATGATCGAAATAATGGCGACAATCATCAATTTTGGCTAAGTAATTTGCCATTCTTGTTTCCTTTGCCTCGTACACGCCACGAACTTGATTCACGATCAACTGCGAGTCGCTTCGGACTTCCAACTCTCGGACTCTTAAAGCTCGGGCAAGTCTTAATCCTACCAGTAGGGCTTCATACTCGGCCTCATTATTAGAGGCTTTGAAGTTGAATCTTAAAGCATAATGAATAGTGAATCCATCTGGGCTGATTAGCATTAGCCCTGCTCCACTCCCCGAAGAGTTGCTCGAGCCGTCAACATGCAAAGTCCATAACTCCGAACCGGGTGAATTTTCTACTCCCGAACTGGGCATGCTATTCTCAAGAATAAAGTCGGCCAGAACTTGTCCCTTTATGGCTGGACGAGTTCTGTACTCAATTTGATATTCGCTTAACTCAATAGCCCATGTGACCATTCTTCCGGCTAAGTCTGGTTTTGTAGTATCTTCTTCAACGGGAAGTTGGTCAAGACTACAATTGGATGAGCTTGGAAGTATGGTCTGAGTTTCCGAGATGCGATTACAAGTGCTAAGGCTTGTTTATCCACATCCGGATATCGTGTCTCGGCATCTATTAAAACATGACTTATGAAATAGATAGGGTTTTGTGAAGTACCTTCTTCTTTTACTAAGACCGCGCTTACTGCCGCTGGAGAAATGGCTAAGTATGTGAATAATTGTTCTCCCGTTGAAGGTCGGGCTAAGAGAGGTGGAGTCCCGAGCTTCTCCTTCAACTTCTCGAACGCTTTCTGACATTCATCGGTCCATAAGGTATCCTTTGCCTTCCCGAGCTCTTTAAGAGCTTTGAAGAAAGGCAAACATTTCTCACCCGATCGTGAGATAAATCTGTTTAAGGCTGCTACTCTTCCGGTTAGGCATTGGATGTCTCTAACCGTCCTTGGTGACTCCATCTCGAGCAAGGCTTTGATTTTCTCCGGGTTTGCCTCAATTCCTCTTTGGGATACCATAAACCCAAGGAATTTTCCGGAAGAAACTCCAAAAGCACATTTCTCCGGATTTAGCCTCATCTGGTATGTTCTCAAAGTATCAAAGACTTCTTCAAGATCTTCTAGATGACTTCTTCGGACGATACTCTTTATGAGCATATCATCCACATATACTTCCATATTTCTTCCTATTTGGTCTTTGAAGACTTTGTTTACCATTCTCTGATAAGTGGCCCCAGCGTTCTTCAACCCGAATGGCATTACTTTATAAAAGTAACTTTCTCGATCCGTCATGAAGGCCATATCCTTCTCGTCCCTGGGATTCATCATAATTTGATTATATCCCGAAATAGCGTCCATGAAGCTCAATACTTCATGTCCTGCTGTAGCGTCGATCAAAAGGTCGATCCGAGGAAGTGGATAGCAATCCTTTGGGCATGCTTTATTCAAGTCCGTGTAATGTCTGTACACATTCTCCATTTGCCGTTGGCTTTCTTCACCATGACTACATTCGCCAACCAAGTTGGGCATTCTATGGGTTTTATAAAACCCGATTGCTCTAGTTTCTCCACTTCGGTTCTGATGGCAGCATGTTTCTCGAGCGAAAAATTCCTTCTTTTTTGGATCATTGGAATTGCATCGTCCCTGATCCATAAGCTATGTTCTGCAACTCTTCGATCTATTCCGGGCATGTCTTCGGCCGACCACGCGAATACATCTAGGTTGTTTTGGAGAAACTCGGTGAGTTCTTCCTTGAATTATGTAGGTTGTTCCGACCCGATCATAGTCCCTCTCTCGGGAAGATCCGGATGAAGTTGAATTCGCTCAAGCTTTTCAACTGGTTCGGCTCTCTGCATAGCTTCTTCATCCCGGTCATCCCGAATTTCAATACTCATTGTATTGCCCGATCTCTCGGTTTTTTTGACTTTCTTAAGATAATTCACATAACATTGTCCGGGAGAGTCGCTGATCGGAAAGAGCACTCCCCGACTCCCGCTGTGGTTGGAAACTTCAACTTCATATGTGTTGGAGAAACCACCGCCCCTAAGGCATTAAGAGTTGGCCTCCCGAGTAAAACGTTGTAAGCTGAAAGGTCCCGAACCACCATAAATGTTGCTTGGACGACTGCATCCCGAGGGGAGGTCCCGATCCTTAGATCCAATTGGATAGTCCCTTCGGATATGGCGGACAACCCGGCGAACCCATATAAGTGAGTCCCACATGGAGTCATCATCTCGTCTTCAAATTTCAATTTCTTAAATGCTTCATAAGATAGTAAGTCGGCGGAGATCCCGTGTCCACAAGAACTCGGTGAACTTCTCGATTTGCCAATTTCACTTTGATAACTATAGCATCGTCGTGAGGAGAAGTGACGCCCTTGAGATCTTCGTCGGTGAAGGTTATTGGATCTGGGCATAAGTCATTTCTTCGTTTTCTTGGCAACTGCATCGATCCAACGAACCGTGCCTTTTGCTTTGCCTTCTTAATGGATTCTTCCGTCGGATTTCCCAAAACAATGTAAATGGGGGAAAACTCCCGAGTGTCGGGTTTCTTCTCGGGATTCTTATCTGCCCTCTCGGGACTTTTGGATCTGAGTCTTTTAGTTGATCTAGGTGGGGACTTCTCTCGATCTTGTCGCTTCTTCTGAAGATACTTTTCAAGATGCCCTACTTGGATGAGCTTCTCGATCTCGATCTTTAGATTTCTGCACTCATCCGTATGGTGGCCGTAGTCTTTGTGAAAGCGGCAATACTTTGTCATGTTCCTATCTTCGGGTCGGGCTCTTATCTTGCCCGGCCACTTCAAGTTTTCGTTATCTCTGATCTGTAATAGAATTTCTGACCTCTTAGTATTAAGAGGTGTAAAGTCTCCATTGGCGAGTCTTTCTTTCCAAACTCCCTTCTTGTCATCTCTTGCCCGAGCATTTGAATTCTGACCTCTTTCTCCATAATTCTTCTTGTCCTTTACGCCTCTTGTGGACTCTTCTCGGGCTTCAATAACTTCTACGACCGTTGCTTGCTTTTGGCATTTCTTAAGAAGTGCTCCATAAGTCCTCGTCTTGTCTTGGAGCAATACCTCGAGCAAACGTCTTTGGGTTATTCCACTCCATAGCGCATTGTACGCTACTGTGTCATCCAACTCTTCTACCTCAATAGCCACTTTATCGAATCTAAGAAACGGACTCATTTGGTTTCTGCCTAATGGCAAAAAGGCTATCTGTTGTCTTCTTACTCCCGATGCAACTTCGGAATCGGGCAATAAATTTTCTCCCGAGTTCTCGAAAGTTTTGGATGGATCTTGGCGGTAGGCTAGAAAACCATTTTATCGTCGGGCCTTTGAGAGATGCCGGGAAAGTTCGGCATAATAGCTCATCTTCTCAGCCAATAACAGCCATGACCGATTTAAAATAACTAATATGTTCTCGAGGATTGGACTTACCTTCATAGGGAGTGAATGTCGGCATGATAAAGTTCGGTGGAAGAGGTGCTCTCATGACTTCTTCTGAGAAGGGTTCTCTATCAACCACATCATAGTCGTCATCGAGGTCCCGATCCTCAAGCCGTCTCTCCATGGCATCTAATCTTCTCCCGAGACCATGCGCCTCTTGACGTTCTTGCGGGGACCGAATACTTCCTAAATCAGAATATTGGGAAGTTGGTCTATGAGAAGATCCATATTGACTAACCGACCTTCTCGGGTTATTAGATCTAGAATGGCCTCTTCCGTGGCTTTCTCCTTCTTGCTCCCGAACTCCTTCATTTCCGCGCCCTCTTCTGGGTAAATCTTGAGTTTGCCTAAGCCCAGCCAAACGGTGGAAAACACTTCCCCTCGACCGATCCTCTCGGGGACGTGGCTCTTCAATATGCACTCCTTGAGATCTTTCTCCAACTCGTTCGGCTGGTTGTCTTGGTATTCTGGGATTTCTCCTTTCTTCATTCACCGGATGTTGCCTATCCCGAGTCTGACAGACGGCTTCACGCCTTCGTCCCTCTTGGGAATTTCTGGGGGGTCCGGATGGTACCCCGATTTGATGGACTAAGCCTCGAACAACTCCTTGGAGTTCCAACATTTGTTGTTGGACTTCTCTTTGCATATTCTGCAAATCGGCCACTGTCGCTGGAATTGGAGGTTGACTAGAACCGCCTTCTCCAAATGGATTTGGAATAGTTAACGGGGGATTCTCCGGAACTCCTTCTTGACCTTCCTCTGGAATAGGAATTTGTCGATCTAGAGAAGGGAGAGTTTGTTCTTCAACACGTCCGTTTTCCGTCTCCCTTTCTCTCGCTCGAGTGAGAATTTGAGAACTTGTCACCTGAGGTGTGCTACGTCTCGTCATGACTTTCTATGACGTTTCCCACAGACGGCGCCAAATTGTTGCGTCTAGAACTTCTTTGAGAGCCGAATATTGGGATGACCACCTTAAGAGTTCTCCAACCAAGTTAGAAGAATTGGGATGCTTGCACACACAAAGAAAGCAAGAACGGTCCGGCCTAGTTTTGGCATGGGAACCGCCTCCGACGCTCAAGTCAGCCTAGGCAACAATAATGGTTCTTGAGAGAGTTCTCAAGAACGTAATGAGTAAGTACTCAGATGAAAGTTCTCATTCCTTTCTCCATGTAGGAGGTGGGTTTATATAGAGGTTACTTGGAGGCGGCGATTCCTTAAGTTCCGGATCGATAGTTGAGGAGTGAGTGGAGTAGTGGAATAACGGCTCCTTCTTTGTCACACCTGATAATGCCGTTATGCTGACTCACCTCCCCAATTCTCGGAATAGATATGCTGAGTGTTTATGCGTAACTAACTCTTCTTGACTTAGTCAAGAGAGTCTTCTGAGAATGCTAGAATTGGATATAGATATATATTTTTCCCAAGTGTGGCACTTCTCCAACGAATAAATGAACCTGCCCAAGAGGGAGGTATCTCTCCCAAATGAGGCCCTCGAGACCTTCTCCAACGAAGAAACGAGCCTGCCCAAGAGGGAGGTATCTCTCCCGAATGAGGCCCTCGGGACCTTCTCCAACGAAGAAACGAGCCTGCCCAAGAGGGAGGTATCTCTCCCGAATGAGACCCTTGGGACCTTCTCCAACAAAGAAACGAGCCTGCCCAAGAGGGAGGTATCTCTCCCGAATGAGGCCCTCGGGACCTTCTTCAAGGATGAGATGCACCCGCCCACGGGGGTGCCTTTCTCTCCCGAGAGGGGGACTCGGGACTCTAGCTCCCCACAACAGATACATAGAACTCATTTTACTGCAACACACTTTACTTTAAACACTTAATCCTAACCTAGCCCTGGATTGTTTCTCATAAGTCCAAATCAATATTATGAGTTCAAACACTATTCGGGCTCATGATGGGACAAGATAGATTTTTTTTTGTACAAAGGCGTTTTTTATATGACAAGATAGATTTTTGTCATTAGAATTAAACTTGCACTAGCGAGAACCGTTCCCTCTCCCCTACCAGAAGATGTGATGGTAGAATCCAACCCTTGAATATGGAGTTCGGATTTGACACCAATATGGAGTGCAACCCACACCTAAAGCATGGATACATATTAAGATGGATATCAAACCCAACAATCATTAACAATACCCTCGTAGATTCTGATCCCAAATCCACCAATCATTGTCAATAAACCCGACACGGGTAGTTGATCTAAAGTTCTCATTGGCACGTCAAATTCATTTTACTATAGGCTATAGCACTCTATTTTAGGACCTGTTTGGTTACATGAGTCTGGAGATTTCAAATCTATGGAGTCATAATTTATAAAATTAAATGTTTGGTTGTGGAATAAAATTTGTGGATTCATCCTAAAAAACTATTTGATGAACGTGATTTTTGTGAATGTGCAAATGTATAGATTTTTTGAAATCTCTGGGTTTCACCCCTTACCCATAAATCTATAGATTCACATTTTTAGTGTAAAAAAGTGAGTCTCTAGATTTCATGAATATATATGAAGATTTTTACAACCAACGGGTATAATTTTCAGATTCATGAATCCAGAGATTTCAAATCTCTGGATTCATGTAACCAAACAGGCCCAACACTTAGATCTTAATTTATGATCAATATTCTGGATTGAAACTCTATTTAAGCTTAGGATGGGATAAGGTAGATTCAAATTATCGGAGCCAAACTTGCACTAGAGGGTACCCTCTCCCTTACCAGAAAGTGTGGTAGCAGAATCTAGCCCTTGTATGGCTTCGGATTTGACACTAACATGGAGTGCAACCCAAACCTAGAGGATGGATTCAAATCAAGATGGACACCAAACCCAATAGTCATTATCAATACCCATGTGGATGGCGATCCCAAACCCATCAGTTTAGAGACATCAATGCGTCTAACCATGTTACTTGTCAGGTTTGGTCACCCTAATTATGGTATGGTTGCTTGCAGATTTATACCGGACTTGTATGTCTCTTGGAAAAAGGGATTAAGAAGGGATGCAAATTGCAATCAGATCAATACTTTTTTGAGTAAACACCTTGAAAGAAATTTAAAGTAAACTATACATACATTTCCTAAATTTTTAATATTTTAATCTTAAAATTTAGGAATAATTACGGTTGCTCCCCTTATATTATAGCTTTGTTACTTAAAGAACTCTGTTCTTAATGAAATTAATGTTGCCCCCCTTCAGTTCTAAAAGTATTAGACGACCATTAATGTTGAATTAGACAATAAATAAATAGCAATCTATTGGAACTAGAAACTTCTGTTGACAAAAAAAAAAACTAGAAACTTCTTAAAATTGATAACATTAAGCTGAGAAGTAAATAACAAAATTAAAAATAACACAAAAAATTAAAAATTCCTATTTTTTTTATTACCAAATTGAAAAGTACATATATAAATATGCCTTTCTCTCTTTCTTTTGATTCGAAAAAATGATTGTTTAATTAAGTTTAAGTTTTTCCTAATTATTGAGGATAGTAACGTAATTTACTATCAAGTGTAAATAAGTAATATAAAAGCATAGGTTAATTTAAAATTTTAAATAAATAATATGTCATGTCATCATTTAACTATCGAAGCTTGATGGTAAGAGGGTAATAATATTTACAAGCAAAGTTAAATGTTGAATTAATAATTTAAAAAATATAAGAGATAAAATAGTAATTAAGTTATAGTAAAGAATATGGGTAAGTATCCCTAAAATTTATTCTATTAAAATACATGCACTATACACGCTTTACTAAAGTATTGAATTTCCCCTCACAAAAAAAATATATATATTGAAGTTTCCTAAAATTTGTTCTATGGCGCACGACAGAAGCAAAATTGATTAAATACGTGCATCGTTCAAAAATTTATTGAAGTTAGGCTTTGTATAGAAGTCATTAGAGCTAGGGGCATTATTCTACTCTTGAGAAATGTCTATCATGTGAAATCGAAATTGCGGTTGAGATTTCGATTGTCGGTGATATATAAACAATGGATATATATACCCCCATTAGAGCTCCTCCAAGAGAAGGAAGAAGAGGGGGATTGTCTGTGTACGTGGTTGATATTAATCAAACTCAGAAACACCAAAATCCCAAAAGTCAAGCAGTAAACAATGACTTCAGGGGAAGAGCGGAGGTCGCTGAGCAAGGAAGAGGAGGAGGAAGCATATATGTTTGCCATGCTATTGACCAACTTTTCTGTGCTGCCCATGGTGCTGAAAGCTGTTGTTGAACTCGGCATTTTGGAGATCATTGCCAAGGCAGGCCCAGGAGCACAACTGTCGGCATCGGAGATCGCCGCTCAACTGCCCACGCAAAACCCAGAAGCTCCGCTGATGCTGGATCGCATGTTGCGCCTTCTGGTCACCCACTCCATCCTCAGTTGCTCTCAGACCACCACCCTTGACGGCGGCAGCGCCCAGAGGCTCTACGGTCCTGCTCCAGTGTGCAAGTTCTGTTGAGGTATTTGAGTCATACCCAACTTGTGTTGAGGTACTCAAGTTATACCCAACTTATTGTTGAGGTATTTGAGTCATACTCAACTTATGTTCTAATATGAGCCATCAGATTAGTTACGATCTAACGGTGTAATGGGCCTTTGTAGGAGAGTCCAATTACCAATAGACTTCAGTATTTATACTATAAATACTAGTTGGAAGCAGCGGTCTGGGTATTCCAAACTAGATACTCAGGGTGTAATGCTTTAAGCAACCTCATGCTTAAACCCTAACCCTAACAATCTTAAAGCATTAAGAATTTTTTTGTGTTAAGAAGGATTTGTTAGTAATCTATCTAGAAGAGGCATCCAAGGGCTGCGATGACAGGAGCTGCAGGTTTGTGTGGCTTGAATGAGAAGGATCAAGCCTCTGACAGGAATTCTGCTTATGGTATATCCTTCTTGCACTCTCCGCTCTTCATACAGTTTTTATTTTTCTAGTACTTTATTTCCAGGTTGGAATTCTAAAACTGGAGCTAATCAGTACTCGTAGAACTGGACAATAGAATACTAGTGTGAGTTTTCTTATTTCTTCATGATTACTGATGTTTTTTTGTTTTAAACTATTGAGTTTTAACAAAACAGTGAATCAATATTTGTCATGTGTGACGGAATGAAAAAGAAAAAAAGGAAAAGAAAGTGTTAATGGTGACCTTTTTTGTTATTGTGCATTGATGTGCCAAATTGAATTTTAATTCTTTTCTTGCTTTTGGCATGATAGTTTTTGGACAATGCACTGAATTTCAAGGTGTGACTGACTTCTTCTTGCATTCTGTTTTTAAAACATTATTTTTTAAAAGGAGTGGATTGATTGCATTCACATGTCATTGCAAATCAGTTTGCTTCGTTATCCGAACCAGGTGCCGGTAGCTCAAGTCCTCCTTTTAGGAGGCAATGTTTTGATTGTTTTAGCGAACAGGTGTCCGGATCATCACACAGATGAGCTTGTAGAAGATTTCAAGTATTCCAAAGGAGATGGCGTCACCGTCATCATCCATATATTCGGAACAAACCACCAGAGCTGATTCCTGAAGAGAATCTCCTTTTTTGTTTCGTTTTTCCTTCTGTTGTGGGAAGATGATGAACCACGATAGTACAAACGTAACGCATCAATCAGGTCAAACTGACAGACCTATTGAATGCACATGATACCTCACTGTTTTTGCCTCTTCCATGCGAATAATTGAGAAAAAAAAATTGAGGAAACCGAATAGTTTTTTGGTTTATCGAATTGCTTTTACATCAGATTGATGGGCTGCCTTGGTTCGCTTGATTATCCAACTTGGCCAATGTTGGTCTATTTTACATCAGATTGATGGGCTGCCTTGGTTTGCTTGATTATCAACTTGACCAATATGGTAATTTTTTTTGTTTAAACAAAGCCATGTGTAAGTCAAGGTTTGTTTCCATTTATTGGTATCAGGTAATGATTGTTTTTTGGAAGATTAATAGGATGTGATGAAATGCTCTCTTATTTTTCTCCTTTAGATTCTTTTATATAATTATATATAAAAAGAAAAAATTTGTTATGGAATCTGGAATATGATTTCTCTTTACGTTAAGTGGTTGGGTTTGTTAGCCCCTTCTTGTAGTTTATATGCATGGTATATTAGATGGGTAACATTTGATCGAAAGACTCAAATTGAATCCTTAAGCCATGAAATTTGAAATAGGAGACCCATCTTGTTTGGGTTACTATTTATTATACGTTTCTTTTGTTAATATACAAAAAGAAAGGATTCAATTAAAGTGAACAAAGTGATGGCTTTATCACTGTCGAAATCCAGAAAGAAACTGCCACTTACTAATGACCAAGTTAGAGACCTTCATTGGGTCTAAAATTAGTGCAAGAAAGTGAAGAAATTTTTTTTTGTTCCATATCAAGTTATTCATATCGGTTTTTCTTGTAGATTCTGATAGAGTGAATGATATGGATTATAAAGCCTACATGAACAAACTTGAAAAGTATGTCATAAAAGGTTTCGAATATAAAGACTATAAATTAATTTAGTCATTTGATCTTAAATAAGCACATAGATTATGACACAAAAAATTTGACAAAATAAGTAAATAGTTTTGGTTTCAAATGAGTAACTCTGATAAATGCCTTTACTATAAGTCTGTGTCGAATAAGGTCATAATTATTTGCTTACATGTAGACGACATGCTTATTCTTGGTTCTGATTATTCTGTAGTGAGTGAAATCAAAGAAACCTTAGCTAAAGAATTTGACATGACGGATCTTGGTGTTGTAGACATCTTTCTTGGCATGAAAGTAAGTTTTTCTAGATAGGGAATTACCTTAACCAATCTAGTTGTATTGAAAAACTACTTTCTAGATGGAGATACAATGGATGCAAATCAGTAGAGGCACCATATGATTATAACAGCCTGTATCAAAAGATGGTAAAGTTGTGAATCAGTTAAAATATTCTAAACTAATTGGTAGTCTTATGCATGCAATGAGTTGCACTAGGCCAGACATAGCCTATACAGTAGGCATGCTGAGTTGTTTCATATGTAATCCTAGTACAGAGCACTGGAATGCCCTCAAAAGATTAATGAGATATCTTAAGGGTACTACAAACTATGCTCTTCTTTAATTTGGACATCCTCAAATTTTGGAAGGATAATTTTGATGCATCTTATTGCTCAGAAATATGAACAACAATCTACTAGTGATTATTCTTACACTAGGTGAATTGGTTATTAAAAAAGAAATCCAATAGATGAACTGTAATGTTCTGAGTTCTATCTTTTATGGAATCAGAATTATATTCTCTAGCCTCAGGAGAGATAAGGTAGAGAGCGGATAAAAGATCTGATCCTGGATATTCCTATGATTAGCTTGAAGTTTGTTTTGTGATAATCAAGCAACAACAATGATAGCTAATACCTCACTCTTTAATGGTAAGAGGAGACAAATTAGGCTAATGCAGGTTGTGCTGAATTATCTAATAAAACAAGAAGTGATCACTTTAGTTGATCAATATAGAACATGGCAGATGCCCTTACAAAGGGATTGAAATACAAATCGAACATTCAAAATTGTGGGGGAGATGGGATTAAAGACCTTATAGATAGATAGGTTTTAATCCAATTTCATGTTATTTTGAATTGTTCGAATTTCATCTAGCCATAGTTAGCATTCATGACAATTTGTCTATTTCAGATAATTTGGCAAGATTGTGGAGTATAGAGGTTTGTGAAATCATTCCACATTGATGATATAACAGCCTTTGTATGAAGTTTGATTACCTTATTATTCCATTCAAGGAATATGAAAATTGTTGATATGTTTCGATGATGTTATTGTTATCTTTATATCATTCCACATCTGATGATATGTCTTCCATAGAAAGGTTTATCATTCCAAATTTGATGATATAACAAATAAACTATGTTGGACACGATAACTCTAACATTCCAAATAGAAACATGGAATGGTTCTTTGTAAAAGAAACCATTTAGATCTTGTTCTTGTACAGAAACTTGATGAGAATGCAAATTATATTGAACATGATTTCAAATAGAAACATGGAATGGTTCTTTGTTAAAGAAACCATTTAGATCTTGTTCTTGTATAGAAACTTGATGAGAATGCAAATTATGTTAAACATGATTTCAAATAGAAACATGGAATGATTCTTGTAAAAGAAACCATTTAGATCTTGTTCTTGTATAGAAACTTGATGAGAATGCAAATTATGTTGAACATGATTTCAAATAGAAACATGGAATGGTTCTTGTAAAAGAAACCATTTAGATCTTGTTCTTGTATAGAAACTTGATAAGAATGCAAATTATGTTGAACATGATTTCAAATAGAAACATGGAATGGTTCTTGTAAAAGAAACCGTTTAGATCTTGTTTTTGTATAGAAACTCTATGAGAATGCGAATGATTTTTCAGTCATCATGTGGGTTGTACTAAGTTCTTTTGATTGAGCTAGATACTTATACAAATGATTGAATTCATATATTATGAAATTCATATTTTGGTAAATTTGCAATGGATGACAAAAATGGAGGAGCGAATCCAATCCTCTGGCTTGATGGAAAGATTTACTTGACAAGTAAAATCACTCAAAGCTGTCAGGATGGATCTCGATAGGAAATATTCACTTTAAGAGTAAATCGTTCAAGGATGCAAGGAACAGCTGTATTGTTCTTTGTGAGAATAAGTAATTCAATCCAAGAAGAACTTCTAATTAGATTGGGTTTAGATTTGTTCTAAAACTCATGTTTTGATTCAAAATGTTCTTTTGGATTTTATTGAATACTATTCTCTTTTGGAAAGTTATGAATGATTCTGAATTGATTTTGAACATTACATTTTTGGGACTAATGCTAGAGCCATATGTAGAACATAGGAGGAGATTGTTGAGGTATTTGAGTCATACCCAACTTGTGTTGAGGTACTCAAGTTATACCCAACTTATTGTTGAGGTATTTGAGTCATACTCAACTTATGTTCTAATATGAGCTATCAGATTAGTTACGATCTAACGGTGTAATGGGCCTTTGTAGGAGAGTCCAATTACCAATAGACTTCAGTATTTATACTATAAATACTAGCTGGAAGCAGCGGTCTGGGTATTCCAAACTAGATACTCAGGGTGTAATGCTTTAAGCAACCTCGTGCTTAAACCCTAACCCTAACCCAACCCCCACCCCCACCCCCCCCCCCCCCCCCCCCCCCCCCCCCAACACCAAAAACAAGCTACCATCGGGGAGGAGGGTAGTTTTATTTTTTTTTGGGTGGCCCCCCCACCCCCACCACCCACCCCCCCCTTCCCTTCTCCTCCCCCCCGCCCCCCCCCCCCCCCCAACCCCCCCCCCCCCCCCCCCCCCCCCCCTCCCCCCCCCCCCCCCCCCCCTCCAAACCACCACCCCCGCCCCCCCCCCCTCCCCCCCCCCCCCCCCCCCCCTCCCCCCCCCTTTCCTTTTCCTTCTCCCCCCCCCCCCCCCCCCCCCCCCCCCCCCCCCCCCCCAACAAACCCCCCCCCAAAGAGGTTTTTTTTTTTCCCCCCCCCCCCCCCAACGCCCCCCCCCGGAAAAAAATCTAGGAGAAGGGACACGAGGAATGTTGATGCTGATGTCTATTTTTGGTCAAAGATAAATTACACCTAAACAAAGATGAAAACACGCATGTGACTTCTCATGAAAAGCGAGAAAAAAGTACTCTTTTTCCATAGATAGATCTAATAGTTGGGTCAACCCCCAACTGAAATCTTTTGTTTGAATAAGATGATGTTCCCGCCGGAAAGTTTTGTTGGGTTCGGGCGGCAGCCATTCCCCAGATTGGGCATGTTGCAACTTAGTTCAGGAGATTAAACTTTTGAATTCTAATCTTGAACTTGTTATTTTTCGCTTTGTTGCTAGACAGACAATACTCTTGCAGACTCTTTAGCTTGTGGAGCTAGACTATTTGGTTTAATCAGTTTTGGTGGCACGTTCCACCCCTCTTTTGTTGTTGATAACTCTTACCTCACCTCCAGAATGTTCGTATGGAGAGTTTAATATAATTTTTTTTTGGACAAGGAAAAAAATTAACTAGGAACTGTTGTAGGTACAACTTGAGAGATGCAGTGTTGGAAGGTGGAATCCCGTTCAACAAGGCCCATGGGATGATAATGTTCGACTACAATGGCACAGATCTGAAGTTCAACAAGGTTTTCAATAAGGGAATGTCCAACCACTCCACCATTACCATGAAGAAGATATTAGAGACCTATGAGGGCTTCCAGGGCCTCAACTCCCTAGTGGACGTGGGAGGAGGAGTGGGTGCCACCCTCAACATGATTGTCTCCAAGTACCCATCCATGAGTCTAGTCATCAACTTTGACCTGCCCCATGTCCTAGCGGATGCCCCCCCTACGCCGGCATCCAACACGTTGGTGGCGACATGTTCGTCAGTGTTCCCAAAGCTGATGCAATCTTCATGAAATGGATCTGCCATGATTGGAGTGACCAACACTGCCTCAAATTGCTCAAAAACTGCTACGATGCTTTACCACAACATGGCAAGGTCATCGTCGTCGAGGGTATTCTCCCAGCCAACCCAGAGGAGACGTCATTTGCTGCCAAGACCCAAATCCACACAGACATCGTCATGTTGGGACACCATGAAGGTGGTAAAGAGAGAACCGAGTGGGAGTTCCAGGCCCTAGCCAAGAGGGCTGGCTTCCCCGGCTTCCGAGTTGCATGCTATGCTTTCAACACTTACGTTATGGAGTTCTTCAAGAGCTAGCTCGTTGGTCTAAAGTCTAAACCACCTCCAAGGTCCAACTTGTCCCTCTTAATTTGCGTGAATACATTACATCTAATTAAGCAATGGGATAATTATTGTTGCCTCCTAAATTATATCTTAGTTACTAAAGGGACCCTATTCTTTACGAAATTACTATTGCCCGTTTAGTTCTAATGGTATTAAAGAGACTGTTATAGTTGGATGTTTAATTTCTATTTTGCCTGTTTAGAATTAAGAAGCCAAAAGACAATATTATCCTCATTTAGAAAAACCATTTGAATTACCAATTTTACATTGGTATTCTTGTCATTTTGGATCCCAAAAAAGCAGATTTGACAAGCTAAAACTGGATGAAATCTTTAACTAAATACAGGTTTGCTTGATTGGTAAGACCAACACCTCTTTGTAACGAGTTCGTGACTTCGACCCTTCTGTAAACCACCCCCCCCCCCAAAAAAAATAATAAATAAAAGAAAAGGATATGGTGGAGAGTGTCAAAGTCACTAACTTTGATTTGGGAAAAGAAAATTGAAGTACTAAAAATTAAACTACAACTTCTTTAACAGGTGAATCTTTTTCTTGAAGTACTAAACCGAACCTGTAGAACTCGTCTTCTGTATCCTAACAAGTTAGATCTGGTGTAGGCAACAACCATTTCTGTAAATGAGAGGAAATTGTAGGTTGTGCTGAACTTAGCTACAGTTGTTGTGCAAATATTGTTTCGACGTATAGACCTAGAAATGAATGATTCTACTGCCAGCTACATACTTCAGCAGTGGTTGAAGCTTCAAAACCCCATGAGATCATAGTTGCAACTTCCCTTATGATTCTCAAGGTTGGAACTTGGACGTCCGAATTATCGGAGGAAACTCTGAAACCCTATAAGTGTCATACTTAAACATAAGATAAGATGATGTTGGATTGAAACCATCTCAGGTTTCTTGTCATTTAGATTGAGGTCTTAAATTTGTCTTTTCTCAGGGGCTACAAACAACTATTACCTGTGAGAGACGAGATAAGAGCCTCTCTCATGATTATCAAAGTTGCCCTACCAATGCAAATGTAAAACGAAGAGAGACGGAGGTTTTCCCCCTCTTTCAGTAGGAAGAATACGAGTTTCTTATATTTTCTCTTTGTATTTGATTTTTTGGGTAGGATTTTCTCTTTTTATTTTGATTAGAGAAGAAGATTGTTACGATCCTAGTTAAGGATAGGGTGATATGTGGGTAAATTGTATGGGAATCTAGATTGGTAGGTCATTTTAGAAGTAAAGAATGGGTTGGGAATACTAGGGTAATATGGTCATAAGAATAAGGAGGATTTCCTAAACTATAAATGTGATAACGAGAGCTATCGAAACTAAGTGAAGAATCTTTTCCCCAATTCCTAACTATCTATCTCTCCTCTTTGTGTGTGTCTTCTTTCTCAACTCCTAGGTTCTTCTAATCTGTCGTTCTTCCCCTATGGATTTCTTCTCTTTTCTAGGCTCTTAACACCAGTACGTATCATTTAGATGTATGTTTCTCTACTATATAGAATCACGTGGGATGCTAGGTTTAGCTACTTATGTTGTTCCTTTTGAACTCTGCTCTCCAAAGAACAGGGATGAAGTGTTCATAGCAGCAATGTCTAGAGCCATTAGCCAACTTGTTGAGCAATTTTCATGGATTTGTTATGTAGATGGAAATGCTAGTTCCATAGAAAAGATTTTGTTTTTTTTTGGGTAAATTGCATTCATTCAGAAAAGCAAGACAAAAACAGGCAGCCCTGAGCACAAAGGTCAAGGATCCACAAGGACAAAATAGGCAAAATTGTCCTGCTTACAATGGACAAGGCTTTCTGGGCTTGGGGGTGGGCTAAAATATTACCATCCCTAGAAAAGAAAGAAACCTTACAAAAAGAGAAGAAATAGCTTAGTACATGAATATCATATAGGATAGCCTCAAGAGAAAAAAGAGTTGTTGGGCCACATTGTTGATGAAGTTGACCACATCCAAGCAATCTAAATGCACCTGAACCTGAGTCCAAGAGCTTTCCTTAGCCCAAACCAGTGCTTCACGAATAGAAAATGCCTTGCCCATTAGAGCATCAGAAAAAGAGCAGGGCAAAGACTCAGTGTATAAAAGCTCACCAGAGGCCCTTCCCACAGCACAACCTCACCTCTATCTGATGACTTAGGAAACGCACAGTTTGTCACTATAAACAGTTCCTCCGGTCTGTAGTCACCTCCTCCTCTCACATTAGTATTCCCTTGGTGAACATTTCCTTCAATTAACCCTCCTTGCACCTTTCAGAATTCATTGAAGGCAGCTTGTGCTTCAAGGATAATATCCACCGGTGAGCTAGCATTTCCATTAAATATGAGATTATTTCGGGCAAGCCAAATACTCCAACATGTAAAGGCCACTTGTGAAAAAATTTCCTTGCTTCTGCGCTTAGAAGGGAATCTCTGTCTCTTCCAATTTACAATGACCTACTGTAAGGAGTTGTTTCCTTCCCTCCCCATAAGAAACTCCGAGTTGTTGTTGAACCATATTGTTTTCGCAAATGGGCAATCAAAAAGGACTTGATTGGCTGATTCTTCAACTTCTCCGCATCTCTTGCATCCATATTATGTTCTGATTTGTTTGCATCTCAAGGTCTCTCGAGTTGTGATGCCATAAGCACAAACACACCATAGAAAATTTCTTATTTTAGGTAAGGTGGAGCACTTCCAAACACCTTCCATACCTCATTTGGAATATCCTCCCAGCTGTGTCTTTGGGAAGAGGAAGGACGTCATTGCTATTCACTCTCCCTTAGGTTCACCAAAAAGTGATACGCTGATTTGGTGGAGAAAGTATCATTCTTTGCATGACCCTCACATCATGCTTCAAATAAGGAGTTCAACAAATCCTCTTTCCACATTCTATTATCCATGTCGATGAGCTCTGCCACTTCATTCACTTGGTAGCCAGCTAGTTTGTGGGTAGAGATCTTAAAGTTTGTGGATGAGGGAATCCAATTAGCTGTCCATATATGAATGTTGTGCCCAAAATCAATCTTCCACAGAAGCCCATCCTTGATAACTTGTCGGCCAACGATTAAGCTCCTCCAAGCCTATGAAGAGGAATTTCCAACTTTTGCTTCTAGAAACTCATAGTTGGGGAAGTAAATGGCTTTACGAAACCTAACCCAAAAGGAATTGGGCTCCTTCTATAGTCGCTAAGCCACTTTACTTAGGAGTGCCCTATTGTGAAGATTTGGTTCTCTTGGGCCCAACCCACCTTTATCTTTGGATTTGCATAGCCTAGTCCAAGAGATCCAGTGAATTTTTTTCTCCTCCTCCTCTTGTGTCCAAATGCAATTAGCCATGGCCTTTCTCACCTCATCATGATATGACATTGGGAGAAGGAAATGAGACCCCGCATATGTAGACATAGCACTTGCCACTGACTTGAAAAAAGTCACTCTCCCTTCTATTGAAAGTAGTTGATTCTTCCAACCCTTCACCCGATTACAAGTTCTTGTAGTGATCTCTCCAAATGCTTCAACTTTGGATAATTCAAAATCTGTGGGAAGTCCTAGATATTTAGAGGGGCCTTCACCTTGCTTAACTTTCATAACTCTAGCTATCATGCACTTGAATCATCGAGGTGTTTTTGGGCTAAATGTAATCAAGGACTTCTTGAGATTGATGGCTTGCCCGCTGGCTTTGCAATGCAATTCAACGCACTCTTTAAGTGTATGTATCTGGTTAAGATTCACCTTAGAAAATAGTAGGCAATCATCAACAAACAACAAGTGATATTGGGGGAGCTCTATTCTTGACACTGACTCCACGAACCATATTTGACTCTTCGGCCATGGAAATAATAGAAGTGAGTACTTGGGAAAAAAGGATGAAGAAAAATGGGGGAAAGTGGATTTCCCTGTCTAATACCCCTTGGTGGTTGGAATGAACCCCTTTCGGCACCATTGACTAGTACGGAGTAAGAGACTGAATTTATACTTTTCATTACAAGACCCACCCACTTACAACAAAAGCACATCTTAGTTAATACAACCTCGATAAAATGCCACTCAAGCCTATCATAGGCTATCTTCATAACTAATTTCAGGGCTAGATTTTTTTTCTTCACTCTCTTCATATGCTTTATGTAGTGAAAAAGTTCATGAGCCCTAAAAATATTATTAGAATTACTCTATCTGGCACAAAAGTTGACTGAATTGGAGAGATGATACCTAATAGTATGCCCTTTAGCCTTGCAGCCATGATTTTAGTTGCCACTTTCACCACCACATTTCGCATAGACTAATGGGCCTGAACTGGTCAACGAACTCCGGGCTTGGATTTTTTGGTATGAGGCATAAATGTCTTGTTCATTTCCTGGCTCAGTTCACTTGAGATGAAAAAATTTTATACGTGGCTAATAGGTTGAGTTATTGAAGGACAAGTTCAGATTTGATGAAGCTTGGATAATAGTGTGTTATGTAGTTGAAAAGGTTGAGTTATTGAAGGACGAGTTTAGATTTGATGAAGCTTTCACTTATATAATGAAGGGCAGGGATCAACTGGGATGTTACTTTACAAAGGTGCTATAGGTGGAACGAACCCATTGACTTGAAAGAGGAGTTAGATTACATATATACAAGTAAGTATGGTTGCATTTAATAAGAGAAAGCTTTTCTTACCTTAAAATGGAGATGGAATACATGCAGGTAGGTCCAAGGAAGAGAAGTTTGACGGAGGATTACCTAAGGCATATTTTGAGGCAAATGAGATGCATGTCCTTATAGATCTATATGCAAAATACAGACTCATGAAAGACTCTGACTTTATAGTTGTAGAGTACACAGTCCTTGGTTCAGTATTGACAATTGGAATTTTTGTAGGTGCTTCATTAAGTGGCTAGTTTACAGATCTTATTGGTCAACGTGCTGCAGTGAGTGCAATATTTTATGCATTCTGGGATGGGCTGAGATTTCATTCTCAAAGGAGTCTTGGTGGCTTGAAGTTGGACAGACTATCTGTAGAATGTGGGATGGGACTTCTTTCTTATGTAGTTCATGTCCACATAGTGGAATCAACACCATAGAGGAGGATTTACAATAGTGCATCAATTATTTTCCTTAATTGTTTGGAACCTGCATAGCCTGATGCACTCTAGCATTTTATTTGCAAGAGAGGGCGTTGTTGATGTCAAAGTTGTTGACTTTAGATGTAGTTGCAGAAATTTAATCGGAAGCCTATACAGAGAGCTTGGAAGAAGAGGAGTTGATGTTGTTTGGGTTAATACCTATCTTCTCACTATTGCCTCATGGACCGTTTCAGTACTAAGAGAATGCACAGGGCATATGGGCGTTGCAAGGTATGTCATGTACTCGGGTTATAAGAAGAAGTTATTTATTATTATATCTTGCTTCGTACTGTTGCAATTGTTCAAATGCTGGCATTGCCTCTGAGACTTGAGAAAGATCATCAGCATGGCAAGAATGGGAAGGACTTGACTGGGGAAAGAACTACTTCCTTATCCCCTTTTGCCTAAACCAAGCGCATGAGAATCTCTGTGTGTACTGCACCCTGCTCACAATTGGGAGGGAGCTTATATTTTTATGCTTCTTGCGTTGGATACAAAGACTTTGCTATTGGGGGCAAGGTATTGTTAAGGAGAGCGACAAAAAATTGTTGTCAAAAGTTCCTTGTAATATTCTTCAATTGAAGGGATGTGAGGGATGTAAGATCCATCCTTTTCAGCATTTTAAGAGTCACTACTTGGGTGCTCCTCTGTCTCTATGACTTTCAAAGGGAGTTGTATCAGCTTTGAGGCATCTAAATCTTGAGGACAAGGTTCTCTTAAGGGGCGGCACTTTTATGATCTTGGTTAAGGATAGGGGAGATATAAGGGTAAATTGTAACAAACATATGGGTTGGTAGGTCATTTTAGAAGTAAAGCGTGGGTAGGGAATACTAGGGCGGTATAGCCATAAGAATAGGGTGGATTTCCTAGACTGTAAATGTGATAACGAGAGCTATTGGAACTGAAGGAAAAATGTTAAAGCAACCTAGAGGAGGGTGAATAGGTTGCAACTAGTGGATTAGCCTAATATTTTTGGTTTAGGCCAATTTGCAATACCAACAAACTACAACACAATGATTTTATAGTGCTTTGACTTTTCAAGTCTACATCTACTCCTCTCTTGGCCTCAAGAGAGATTCCACTAGTGATTTGTTTTCAACACGGTAGGTAGAGATTTAAACCCTTACATTTTATGTTCAATAGGCCAATAATACTCTTTATGAATCTTTATTCATGGGCAAGAGCACCCTTTACAAATCTTTTTTCACAGGCAAGAGGACCCACTAGCTTACAATTCTAATCAAACCTATATTAGAATTAAGCAACAACAACCAAATCAATTATAAGAATTAAGGTATGATGTTACCTAACAATGGGTGCGACATTTTACCCCTTATGTGAAAGTCATGCAATATGAATGAGTGCTCAAGATTAAATAAATTACAACACAAGAATGACCTGAAAGCTTTCAATCACCACAATCTAGCTTCAACAAGCTTGTTTTGCTTCCTTGGGATAAGCTTCAAGGACTAGGTAAGGAAGGAGGCAAGTACACAAGAAATTTGAGAGCTTGAGAGTATATGAGAGTGTATAATTTGATTGCACTTCATAGAGGCTCTCAGTGAAGGTATTTGGCTTAAAAAGAGATCCAAAAGATGCCAAAACCCAACTCCTAATGGATAGAAAACTAGCTAGTTTTCTGTCTAAAGCAAGTGAGCTGTTTGGGCCAACTGGTGAGCCACTTATAAAATAGTTGTTAATATGACCATTGGCTCATTTTTGGACAAAACAACAATACTGTATTCTAGGTCAATTGGCAGGCGTTTGGGTTCTAATGGCGCACCTCTAAATGCCCAAACGGCAAGCCATCTGAGAATGTAAGGCTAGGCTTAATCTTCTAGGGAATTTGGGTCTACCTAGCCAACCCTAAGTCCAAAATTGACTCTTCTAATCTATCTAGATCAGTCTAAGGATGCTATGAGTATGATATGATGCATGTATGCAAATACATGATGAATTTCTTGTTGTAAGTCCTAGGTGCATTGCATCTTCATCTTCGGCTTGATTTGATTCTTGAATATTTAGTTCTTCATTGCCTTCAAGTTTTAAGTTTTCTTATGTCCAGACTTAGTTGAGCTATTTCTTGGAGCTTGCATATGCGTTTGAGTTAGGTTCTTGGTGATGTATTTTCCATATACTTCATTTTACTCAGTTGGATTAACCTAAACACACACAACTCAATTTAAACATTAGTATTTGTGTTTGTTATCATCAAAATCACTGGAGGTTGATGTGGCATTGATGTGGCAATGCTGACATGACATTACCCCAACAAAGAATATTTCCCCCAGTTCCTAACTATCTCTCTCTCTCCTCTCTCTGTGTGTCTTCTTCCTCAACTCCCAAATTCTTCTAATACGTTGTTCTCCCCCTCTAGATTTCTTCTCTTCTCTAGGCTCTTGGTATGGGTATGTATCAAAGGTCTTTTAGTAGAGATTAATTTTTCCTAATTACTAAGGATAGGAATGTAATTTAATATAAATTGTAAATAAGATAAAATTTTAAGGCTACTTTGGGATTTTTAAATAAATCAAAGATGCCACATCATCAATTAACTAAGGTAGTTTAATGGCAGGAGGCATCGATAATTACAGGTAAAAGTCTAAAGTTGGATTAGTAATTTCAAAAACTACAGAGGATAAGGTAGTAATTAAGCTATAGTGTAGGAGGCAATAGTAATTATGGCTTAAGCAATTCGAAACATGAACAAGAAAATAAATTGGATCAAAATTATAAACATGCTTAGAATTCTTTTTTGTTTTTAAATTGGAGCAAAAATATGGTATTTCAACGTAAAATATGGCACACCAAATTCATTTTACCATACCACTCCACTTTAGACGCTTACTCAATCCTAACCAAACACTATTTAAGCTCGTAATGGGACAATGTAGATTTGGATCATCAGAATGAAACTTGCATTAGAGGATGTAGTCAAGGTGGCCCGTGCCTCGGATCCACAAAAAAAAAACCTTGCATTAGAGGGTACCCACTTCCCTACCAAAAAGTGTGACACTAGAATCCAACCCTTGTATGGAGTTGGGTGACACCAATATGGAAACAACGACATGGAATGCAACCCACACCTAAAGCATGGATCCGGAGCAAGATGGATACCAAACCCAACAATTATTATCAATATCCATGTGGGTATAGTGATCCCAAATCCACTAACCATTGTCTATAGACTAGAGTGTAAACGGATCGGATTTGGATCGGATATCTGGTCGTATAGTGGTAATACCAATCCGCATCCTATTATATTCGGACGGATTCGGATAATATCTTATCGGTTTTCGGACGGATTTAGTCGGATTCGGATGATAATTGGATAATTATTTTCTGAAGTAGATTCTTCTAAATGGCCATGTGTACAAATTGAATATAGGTTGTCGACTACTTGTTGACATCTTTACCCTTTTATTTGTGAGGTTAGGTTTGAAATTTAAGAATTTAGCAACTTTTATAGTTATTTTAGTTGAAAGTCTATAAAAATAGTCACATATCTCAAGTAAAATTATAAAATCAAGAAAAAAATAAATCCAAAATAAGTTACTTAATCGGATAATTTTATCGGACGGATAATTATCGGTAAGAAATGGGTATACCGTAGTCCTATTAGTAATCGGACATATTCGGATATCGCTAAAACGAATGTGGATGCGAATTCATAAGCAGATTTTAATTATCCATTTACACCCCTACAATAGACCCCTCGTGGGTAATTGATCCAAATTTCTCATCAGCACACCAATTCATTTCATTCTAGCACTCACTCTATTTAAACACTTAATTTTCACCTAGCCCTGATCTTCTATCTCTCAGAATTAAGATTCTGAATTTAAAACCCTATTCAAGCTTAGGATGGGATAAGGTAGATTTGATGAATCATTAGAGCCAAATTTGCGCTAGAGGGTACCCTCTCCCCTACCAAAAAGTGCGATGGTAGAATTCTGCCCTTGTATGGACTTTGGATTTGACACCGACATGAATGTGACCCACACCTAAAGTATGGACCCAGATCCAGATGGATACCAAACAGAACAATCATTTTCAATACCAATGTGGATAGTGGTCCTAGACCCATGGATCGTTGTCAATATAGACCCCACACGGGTAGTGTATGTGAATTTTGCCAACGCAAATCTGTTCTAGCGGTTGAAACCAATACCTCTTAGTGAAGAGGTCGTGGGTTCGAATTTCGCTGAGACATATTAATACCCGCATCCCTTGGCTTAAAGCCCCTTTGTACCCAAAAAAAAAAAAAGTGTATGTGAACTTTTCATTGGCACACCAAATTCACGTAGCAGTCAACTTTACACACTTAACCTTAAGCTAGCTTTAATCTATCCTTCAGAATCAATATGGAGTTTTTTTAATCCTAGAAGTGAAATACGTAGGAGTAACCTTCTGATGTCACCCACTAATTCGCGATAAAACAATGGGAGCTAAGGGGTTCAACACAATACCAATGGGCTTCTGTTTTGTGGGCTCCACAACACAACAAAAGCCCTGCCCTCTGATTTCCGTGTCCATTGATTCCCAATAAAGATTATGAAGTTCAATACAATATCAATGGGCTTTTTTGTGGGCTCTACAGCCCAACAAAAATCCCACATAGTGGGTTCATGAAGTCAGTCTTCTTAGTGGTTTTTTCTTTTTCTTTTGAGTTTTTTACGTGTGGGTTCCTTTAGTAGACCATAAATTAAGATAATTGATCATTAAGCATTAATGATGGAAGCTCTAATGCATGGGCTGGAATGGGCACAAAGGTTGCAGATTCCAGAGTTATGGATTGGTTATGATATGGCCATTTTGTTCTCCGCAGTTTAAACTTCAAAGATGGAGATCTTGTTAGGGTTAGGGTTTAAGCACGAGGTTGCTTAAAGCATTACACCCTGAGTTGGAATACTCAGACTGCTACTTCCAGCTAGTATTTATAGAATGAATACTAAGTTTTATTGGTAATTGGATTCTCCTACAAAGGTCCATTACACCGTTAGATCGTAATTAATCGGTTCGGGCGCCTATCTAGACCTCTGTTCTCGGAAAGCTACATGAAGGGTGAAGTGAGCTGGACTCCCTCTTAATATCAAGGGACTTGGCAGGCTCCTCACGTGGCGGGTGAGCATTAAATGCTCCAAAGATCTCCGTTATCCCCCTGCGGATAGCCGAAACTTCTGTCACACTCAAAGCCTCTCTCGAGCCCAAAGCTGACGACTCAGCTTATTTCTTTTTATGAGCTTCGGTCACGTCAACAGTAGGGTAAGACAGGCCTACCCTTCGCCAACGAGACATTTCAACGGCTAAGTCATCTGACGGCTTTGTTGACCACCTCCCTAAGGCCATCTCGGCCAATCACAAGCACATTCCCAAACGAAGGGCAAAAAACAGATCTTGGGATCTCCAAAGGTATGAGCTTGCGAATTCATTACGCATATATTAAAATTAGAGGAATGAAAATGTAAAAAATTCTTAACATTAACAATGAATTGTAATTGTTAGTCGCTTACCTATATAATAATATGAATTTTTTTTATTAAAAATAAAAAAACCTATATAATAGTACATTTATAATAGACCAATATTTTTATATATTAAATTGTTCAAATTGAACATCAGGTTAGATTCAAAATTAATAACAAGTTATATTATGCACTTTAACAATTATATATATGATTATACATGATTCAAGTTTGATCAGGGACAGCGCCAACCCGTCGCGACCCGTCTTGATCAAGGACAATTAGGGTAGGAATGAGCGGCTAAATGGCCAGTACTACGGCTTAAAGTCTGGACCAAGAATTCTAAGCCCTGAATTAGGTTTAGGGTAAAAATGAACTTAGCAAAAACATATAAGGCTGAAACTAGATTGGAAAATTCTGGCCCTTAAATGATGAATGGTTAGGACCTTTATCATTTCCTTAGGTGAACTGTATTATAATCGAGTTTAGTTTAATTAATTGCATAATCTATCTCATTCATGTTGACTCCACGATATTGGTCCAAACATGATTGTTGATGTCATCCTTTGATATTGGTTTTTTTTTTCAGTTCGCAACTTCTAAAACTCTACTAGCATTTCATAAGGCTAGATCCTAGCTAAAGGAGGATTCATGCGACAATCATCTATTACATGCAAGTTCTAGTAACAGAGTATAACAATTCTAAAATAAAATTCTTGCCAGGCTGCAATACACAGGTGATTAGGCATGTAAATGAAGCAAACTTGGCTCGAATATGGTAATATCCGAATCCACATCCGATTATGGAGCACACTATTCGATTCGAATTCAATATCTGTCATATATGTAAATTTAAAACTAAATTCATATTTGTTTAGTTAATCGGATTTTCAGACAATATCCAATCCGAATTCAAAGTAATCGAATAAAAAAAATAATCCGAATGTAATTCGAATATCCGACATCTTATTAGAGTAACTATTAGTAGTTTAATGTGAATAGTACTATTAATGAATATAAATAAAGGAATAATGATGTATTCCCTAAAACTGAAGTTTAATCAAATACAGATAGCATTAGTCAAATATCTAATCGAATTGGATAATATCAGACTTAAATTTGACATCAAATTCAAATTTGATTATTAATCGGATAATCCGAATCTGAATTTGAAAAAATTGAATTCGGATGCTCCTCTTAAACATATACAAATACAAATCAAATTCGAATTTTTGACTATCCATTTACATCCCTATGAGTGATAGATTATTTATTTATTTTTGTTGGAATAACAGATTTTTTTATATATGTGGGATGATTACATAATACACCATCAGACAGGATTAACCCATGATCTCCCCACTAAGATGGTAATGATAGAAATTTGTTCATTGGTAAACCCTAAAGAGGTAAAAATCAAATACAAAAAGGAAAGTAAATCACTTTAGAAAAAACACAACACTACTTAGAAAAAGAAAACCAAATAAAACTAGGAAACTAAATCCATTGAACTTATTTGTTTCATTGGAGGATGCTGTGATGATGGGCATCGTCTTGGTCTTGCCATAACGAAGGAAGATAAATCGAAATAAAGTGATTTGGTGAATAGCAAAAGATGATATGAATATCTATTAATTAGGATTTATTGAACTAATTTAAGATTATTTCACTAAGGGTAACATCGTAAAATTACAAAATTATAGGTAAGGAGTTAAGGGTAATTTAAAAATTATGAAATTATCTAACAATGACTTAATGAAATTTGCTAATGAAGAGTACCATTGTATAAATTTAAGAAACATATTGGGGTATCTTTGCCAATTTGATATATTTTTGAAGTGTTTGCATTTTTCACTATTTATTTTGGGATGTCCCTTAAATTTTTATTTTTTATTTTTTAATTTTTCATGTGAGGCTTTGATTGTTTTTTAGTGTAAACGTGGTTGGGATAGACTAATTGGATAGGTTATTCCAAGGATCTCAAACATAACTAGGATGCAAAAGGATAACACATTGTTGATGGGTCCGTTCGGTGGGCTTTTTTGTGTTTTGGAGGGGGGGGGGGTTGGTTTCAAATGTGGTTCAACACCTCTATGGTGGAGGTGGACCCTTTTTTGAATGTATGGTTGCATGGTGCACTATCCTTGAGGATTGAGGAACTAGACTCAAACGGGGATGCGGACGTGATGAGTCGTAAGGCTACATGTTGGAAGGAGGTGGTTAGTACTAGCAGTTTAGGAATCCGGATCATCTCCCCGTCGGGGACAAAGTTGGCCCTTAAATTGCCTCTCACAAAACCAGTGGGTCCCACTGGTGGAAAAAAAAAATTTTAAATTTTTTCCAAAAAGTATTTTTCACCGTGGGCCCCACTGATCCGGACTCTTAGTTTAGAGCTGCTACCGGGGGGAAGGGGAGATAGATCCCAATCATCCATTGAAGATGGGTCCCACAACCCATAGGTGAAGCCTCCCCTAGGAGTAATTGATTTGATTTCTACTCGTTGTTAAGAAGGTTGCAAAGGAATATGACCAAAGAGTTCAAAGAGCAAGCGTAATGTGTAGATGTTTGATGGACAATGCAATTTAGTTTGAGAAGCAGGTTATGTTAAAAATTGAATGGGTTAAATTATGGGTGCAAGTTTGATCTTAATGGTCCAAACCAAACCCTCTTAGGCTCATTTTGAACTCGAAGACTTGGGCTCAAAATTCTAGCCTTTAAGGTGGGTCAGACTACGGTATTCAAGCTCAAGTTCAAGTTCAAATTCAAGTTCTAAGGTTTAAGGTATAAAAAAATTCTGACCCAAGCTAACCCTACTCTTTTTTTTTTTTTTTGGAAAGCACCCAAGCTAACCCTACTGCAGCCCTAATTTAGCTATTTGCCCTTTCATATGACAAATTGAGAAATCCAAAATTTGAGATCTTATTCCATCTACGGCTCAGAGAATCCTTTCCGAAAAATAGTAAATAAATAAAACATTGGGATCTGTTCAGCCCATTTGATCTGCATCAAATGGCAAATCTATTCACCCAGACAAAGCTCTTCCCATAAAGAATCACTTAATTTAGATCTATTATAAATGAAATTCAGATATATAATAAAGTATGGTAATACTAAGGTGTTATAAGGACCACAGACCATAGTTGTACACAAAACGTTGAAGTGAATGATCGGTTCATCTGTACCGCAGATCAGAATCAGTCACCCATAATAACTGTCTGATAAGTGGTGCCCGTGATAAGGACCATTGGACTAGGGTAGCTTGTTAAGTTGTGATGCAACGCGGCAAACGGTCGAAATTTCAAAAGTTTTCAAAAAAGAAAAAACGGGCTGAGAAGGTTCACCGTTTGCGCCCGTTAGCCCTTCATGAAAAAAAAAAAGAACACTTTTTTGAATTTTAAAAACACTTCAGCTCCGCCCGCGCTTCTCTGAGTCTTGCCTCCGGTTCTGAAACCTAGATCTTCTCTCTTCTTTCGAATTTCAAAAACTTATATTATACCATTTGATCTTTCCCTCTCACGCTCTCGCTGGCCACAAACCCATTACAGCTTAGAGCTTCTACATCTCTATTCTCATTTCTTCGAGACCCAAATCCCCCAGAAAGTTTACCTGTGAAGTCTTTCGTTTCTCTCGTAGATGTGTTCTATCTTCTCCTAAACATTTGCTTGAAGTTCTTTTTTGGTTTACTTCAAGTGGATTCTGTTCATTTCATTTTTGGTTTACACCAGACGAAATTGGGTTTTACCGGAAGAAGTAGATTCTCCTCCCTCTGCTAAAATCCCATTTTTATTCTTTACCTTTGGTGTTTGCTGGAAATTGTTGGCTCCATTTAATTGTATGATTCATCCTCCCTTTACTGGTAGAGGCCTACTGCTGTATTTGGTTCAGTCTTCAGATTCAAACTGATGTATTTGTAACCTTACCTAGATTAGTTATTCTGAAGTCCTGATCGGAATTCCAACTTCCCTGTAGGTTTTTCCTGTTTGATTGTTTATTCAGAGAATGGATTCTCTTCCAGATGCCATTGTGCAATACATTCTGTCTTACATGAACAATGCACGGGATATGGCCATCAGTTCTTGTGTTTCTAAACGCTGGAAGGAATCAATTCCCTATATACGAAGGCTTTACTTCCCTCGGAACTCCTTGGACAACAGCAACGAAGAAGTCCGAGATTTAATTTTAGACAGGATGATATCATCCATTGTATGTTTAGAAGAGCTTGTTGTTTACTGTCCTTTCTCCAGTGCTAGCCTTGCGAAATGGTTATCCAGCTTTAGTCACTCTCTTCAGCATCTTGAACTTCGAATGGACAATCTTACTGAGAAGCAGGTTAGATTTGAGGGTCCTTCCAAGATAGATTGCATTGATTCTGCCAGAGCATTAAAATCACTCAGGCTATGGGGTGTTCTCATGACCGAACCCCCCAAGTGGAGGACCTTTGAAAATCTTCACTCACTTGCAATATGTGGGGCTAGATTAAACGACAATGCTCTCTCTGGTGCAATTAAAGCTTGCCCAAATCTGATTCATCTGTCATTGCTTGGATGTGATGGGTTGAGGTCAGTTATAATTGAGCTCCAGCACTTGAAGGAGTGCAGGTTGGATTTTTATGGCATGGGTAGGTGCTTTCTCACTCTTAACTGTCCAAACCTTCAAATGCTTGATGTCCAAGGCTGTAGTTGGATTCGGGCTACCCAGACGAATTGCTTGACTAATCTCTCAATCTCCAATAGTGCAGGTAATCTTCAATTTAATTCACTCACTAATTTTGTACTTCCTCAGTATAGTCAATTGGAAACTGAAGCTTTACATGTTGAATGTATCCAGGTAGAGTGTATAAGGTGGATTTTGAAAAGCTTGAAGCTCTAGAGTCCTTATCCATCAAAGGGGTCCAGTGGTGTTGGGATGCAATCACAACAATTCTACAATGTGCAAGCAAAGTGAAGCACCTATTTATGAAGGTTGAATTTACAGGCGATTTTGACACCCTGCAACCTTTCCCTGAAGTTGATTTGGTTGATTTCTTTAACAGCCATCCCAAGCTGCAAATCTTTGAGATGCATGGTGCTATGTTTGCAGCATTGTGCCAGAAGAACAGCTTAAAGAGTGTAAGTTCTCTTTCAATTTATACATTACTTGCTTTGGATCTAAAGTCCCCTAAGTTTTGGTTATCTTTGTTGTAGACTAATTAATTGTTCGCTTCATCTTATTCTCTTTAGGTTGATTCAAGATTTGAAATCCCAAACTTGGAAGAGGTGATCATCACAGTTAGGTCGCCATTGAATGCTGAGCAGAAAATAAGTACTCTAGAGTCATTGGTGAAACATGGGAATAACCTGAAGAAGATGGTAATAAAGATTCTCCAGATGAAGAACTGCCACAGCAGTGCAGATGATTTTTTCGAAGAAATTTGTAGGTTTAGATACATGAACCACAAAATAGTTAGGATTGAATGAAACTGCTGCTATAGCCTCCTCACTCCTTACCATTTCAAATTATTCTTGTTGCTCTACTAATTGAAACTTCTGATATGCTGATCTCATCAATTTAATCGAAATCAGATTATTTTTAATAGAATGATTTCTTCTCGCTTTCAATCCTGTTCTTTCCAAATGAAGTCACCTGAAGGGCTAAGGTTCAAGAACTAAGTGCTGAGGCCAGGAAACTGAAATTTCCTAGATTTTTGCTGGAGCTTGGTATTTTTTTTTCACTGAACGTTTGTATTGAGAAACAAAAAGCCCCATTCTTCAAAGCTCCAATGATTTCCCAGTTCCATGGTAAAAAATGATTGGAGATTACCACTTTGTGTTTTCCAAGGCTCATGGAAATGAAAACTTTCACTACATCATGATGCACCTTGTTACTTGCTGCTTTCAGGTTCTTATTGTTTAGAGAGAAAGTGTCTTCACTGTGCTGTCCTTTGTTTTGGCCGATTGTGCACAACGTCCCAAGTTTGGTGGCAGACCTTAATGAGAACATTGTTTAACCAATATTCCTGTTTTTTTATATGAAAAAATGTCCCAACCTGAGGGGGTTGGCTTGCCTTAGAGGATATGGTCAAGAGTTTGGAATCTTTGGTTATGAAAAGTTTTCTTATATATTTAAATAATTATAAAGCTAATCTCTTGAAAATGTAGCTGAACTTTGCATAAACTGGCCCCAACAAGTGTAAATTTTAAATACATATATGATGTTTACTAAGTGGTAAAGGAATCTCTTATAACATCATATTATTTACCTTTGGGTTTCATGTGATCATTGTGTTGGAAAAACTAGGTGAACTGGTGGTTTTTTTTTTTTTTTTTTTGGGTGGTGGTTTGGGGGGGGGGGGGTAGGACCAAGGTTGCCATGTCAGTGGCAGGTGACACTATTGACACAGCGACATGTTAGGCAACTTTTAGAGGTGTGTTGATGAAAAATCAAACCCAATTTTTGAGGTATTTGGGGTCATTTGGTCTGAATTTTGTTGTGTAGCTTAATTTGAAGCCAATATACACACTAGGAGCACTATTTTGGCCTATAACATCACCTACACTAATATTCTTGATCGGCACATGTTTGGCTGTATGCGGGCGAAATTGGAAGTCTAGAAAACTCGCAAATTTGTGTAAAATTTTGTTTCATCAACATAAACAATGTAATAGTTGGCAATAACAAAGCAAGATGTATTCGTAGATGTTGAAGATCATAGCAAAATATGTGAAGCTTTGGAGAAGGGAGAGAAAATGGCAAAATATGAAGCGAAAATTTGCTGAAAATTTAACCGAAATTCAGCTAAATATTGGCAACTTTTGAAATTTCCCATGTTGCACATGGGTTTTGTATCGGGTTCCATCGACATAGCAATATATCATCGACTTTTGGTACCATGGGTTGAAATGGTTGAGAATAGAATAAAACCAAAAAATAAAAAAGAGAGAAACAAGTGTAGGGTCCTTTATGAATGATTTACCTACTATCTTGTTGATGAAAGTGTGTCCATCCATACTTCTAGGTATCATGGGCGATATGTATGGGTTTGGTACTTTGATGATATGGGAATCATATTGGCCACTACCATTCGGATCATCATTCTATTTACTACATCCAAATTAGTTTGTCATCTTTTTTTTCTTTTGGGGGAGGGGGATTTAAAATTTAGGTCCACTATCAACATTGTTGGGAAATGCCATGATAGCATTGCCACATTAGCCTCAATTAGTTTTGATGATAATAAACATAAATTACTAATGTCTACATTATGTTGTGATTATCCAGCTCATTACTAAAACAAGTTGATCAAATTCAACAAGTTGGATCAAACTCACCGGATGGTCAAGCCCAAGTCAAGCTCAAGCAATCTTGGACAAGGAACCAAGATCAAAATAAGCGTCAAGATCAAAGCACAAGAAGATGGAAAATCAAATCAAGTTCAAGACTTAGATGAATTAAGGACTTATGACACATACACGTGCACTTATATGTAATCACATCAAATTATATGCATATTATGTCACCAGACTGACCTAAGACATATTAGATGAATGGGAAATCAAATCAAGTTCAAGACTTAGATAAATTAGGGACTTATGACACATACACGTGCACTTATATGTAATCGTATCAAATTATATGCATACCATGTCACCAGACTGACCTAAGACATATTAGGAGAGTGTATGAGGCTTAGAGTTGGCTAGAAATATCAAAAACTCAATCTAGTCCCTGTCTAAACCTTCTTGTGCACTCTATGCTGCAGACGGACGTCTGTCTGGTCACAAAGTGCTAGATGGAAATCTATTTGGCTAAGGCAAACCAAACGACAACTGTCTCCTAATGGCTACAAATTAAGACGGATCTCCATCTGAGCTAAATTTTCAAAGAAATTTTCTATCCATTGGGAGGTTGGGCCAAGCAATTGAATGCCTTCTTAATTTATAAGCCCAACCACCCCCATTTGAAAATTTCTACCTTGCCTATTGAGCATTTACTACCTCAAACTCTCAAAGCTCTAAAATTGGTGAACAAGCATTGATCACTTGCCTTCCAACTTCATTCAACTTTGAAGAACATTCCAAAGTTGTCAAGCAAGCTCATTGGAGTCAAGCTTGGAGTTATTGAAGGTCATTGGAACTTCATTAATGGTGCATCTCATATCTTGAGCTTTCATTCCTCATTGTGTTACATTCACACAAGGGATAAAGTGTCATACCCCTTGTTAGCTAATATCTTCAAATTCTTCAAATTGTATTGATTATTCAATTCTAGTCTAGTTGATTAGCATTGGTAGAAAGTGTTCTTGCCATACTTAGAACAAAGATTGAAAATGGTGCTTTTGCCTTACTTAAAACAAAGATTGTAAATGGTGCTCTTGCCCTATTAATCATAGATTGTAAAGAGTTTGATCTCTACCCATTGTATTGAAAGAAAATCACTAATGGAATATTCTCTTGAGGCTAAAAGAATAGTGGACGTAGACTTGCAAAGTCAAACCACTATAAAACATTTGTATTTTAGATTGATTGTATTACTTAATTGTCATTGAAATCTACAATTTACTTTCTATTTGCAATTAAAAAAAAAAAAATTAGGCAAATCCACTAGTTGCAACCTATTCACCCCCCTCTAGGTTGTATTAACAAACATTTGTATACTTGTTAACTTAGAATATTGTAAATCATATTCATTAAATGTTTCGTATCATTTCTCATATGTTTCTTGCTTTACTGGGGTATCATAGAGTTACTTTCTTTTAGAGTTACCGTATCATTCTCACTTCTCAAAGAATCACATACTCAATTGTAGAATTTCTCATGTAATTCTCTCTTCATTGGAGGATCACATACTGAGGTTAAAAGATGACATGTTCACTCCTTAAGATTTTTTCATAACATTCTCACTCCATTGAAGGATTATAAAGTCACTATGTTGAAAAACTTCTCAAATCATTCCACTGGAGACTTTTTTAATATTATTTTTATTTTATAAGTACTTATAAATACTTTATTCACAAAAAACATTATGTATCATTTTTTTTTATCAATCATCATGACCATATGATATTAACACAAACCATCTAATTGATATATCTAAGCACTATAACATAACAACATCCTTAATTGACCACAAATCTTTCTGTAACTAAGCAGTGAAAGTTTTAACTAAAAATAAATTGGTCACCTCTAATCTTGAAGGTGTTCAACAAAAAGTAGCTAAATTTTCATCTCCAATCCCTAGACTTCAAAAGACTTGCTATTTTTAACTTTTTTTTTTAATGATATAAAACTAATTTTTTTTTTATATTTCAAATAACAATCTATACATAGATGATATTCTATCTATATTTCAAAAAAATTTCTTGGAGGAAGTGAAATAGATATGGCTAAAAGCTTCCAAATAAGCAAAGTCTGGGGGTAATTTTCTCATCCAATCTAACCCAATCAATTTTTACTAAAAGGCTTTTTGATTCCTTGATCTTAGGGCTAAAACTGAGTAATGTAAATGTCAAGTGCAACAAGTTAAAATTTCAACATTCTTTTGATAGCCACTTAGATCCTTGTCCTCCAATCAACTCCATCCAAAGTGTTGTGTATTAAAGTCATTTCGTATTGTCACTTTTTTTTTCCGATGGAGGAGGGGGGAACTAACATGCCACTCATTCCCTTATCCTCACTATTTTCATTACACATTATCTCAATATCCTTAGTACCCTAAACAAAAACAAAGAAAATCACAACATCCTGATCATCTCATCCATATAATGCTTCTTTGAGTGTCTAATATTCTTTACCGTACATCATGACTAATCATATGACTATTCTATAAAAAAATTTAAGATAAGCAAACAAGTTTCCAAACTAAACCAAAGAGCAACAAGGATTCAAGGAGCCGTTGAGACTTGACCAAAAATCTTCTCAGTTTTGGAGTATGAAGATTTTATATACATACTTTGTAGAGTATCCTAAGGTTATAATGTATGCACTCTTATCCGCGGTGGCGGAGCCACGTTGGGGTTGGGGGGTCCGGATTTTTTAAAATCTTAAACACCCCTTTATTTTTTTTCCTTATTTCTCTCATTTTACATGTGGAATACCACTATTTGGCTTCCTCCAAAAATAAAAAATAAAAATTTAAGATAAAAATGATGGGTATAGATGTCATTCTTATCATTAAACCCCTAGTTTTAAGGAATAAAATGTTAAATTTTAAATTAAAAACTAAATTATGATCCATGAATTTCTCCCTATTTATTTTTTCATATTTTCATTCCTATTTATTCTCTCATGAATCTCCTCTTTGATTTCATATTTTTTTCTTTCTTTCTTTTTTTCTCACACTTCCAAATATTGAAGTAGTTAGCAGACATTGGAGTTTTCATAAATCTTCTCCACAGTTATCAGATATTCATTCTCTCTTTCTCAAATTATTCCTCTCTCTCACTCACGATTTTTCTAGTATTCTTTTCATAAAGCATAATTTTTTTTTCCAGACTTATTATTCGCCCCCAATGTTCAATCCTTGCCCCTACTTATCCCTACCTTACGAAGAAACAATCTATTAAAATTTGAATTAATGATCGTTGATCATAATAAACAACTTCACTATTACATACAAGTTGTTAGTCATAGTTATCGGATCACTACAATATACAAAGTTTTGACTAATTTTTTCCTAACCAGTTCTTAAACCGTTTGTACAGTTACTTTTGAAAGAGAAGAGAAACAAATGATACTACAAGAGAGAAGTCCAACACACAAAGATGATGGGACTCTACTTCTAGAAGTTGACAAAGTGGGGATCCATTAGTTGGCTGATGATAGAGGTGAAAATTAGTATTATATGTTGGGTTTAGTGATGAAAATCACTTTATCTTTTGTTTGAATTCAAATTTTGAATTTGGTGGGTCCCACTTAGTGTTAAACATGGGTAGGTGTTTGGTATCATTAAGAGGGCCTTGGGAGAGGTAAATGGAGTGAGAAAAAATGAGTTTCTGGTGACTTCTAAAGGGGTTTTTGTCCAAAAATGGGATTGAGCTTTTGGAGTTTTCTTCTTCTTGTGGTTTTGCAAGAAAAGGGTTTTCTTCTCTCTTGTGTTCTTCTCCATTGCAACTCCATTGAAGCTTGAGCTTGTATTGAAGGGTTTCTTCAAGAGCTTAAGGTGGAAGGGTATTCTAAGGAGGTTTGAGAGGTTATGTGACCGGTTGAGGTAACATTGTATCACACTCAAATCTTGTACTATTTTTGAAGATTAAAATAGTGAAATCCCTCCCCGTGGATGTAGCTAATCTCGAATATTTCGGGTTAGTGAACCACGTAAAATTCTTGTGTGTTGTTTGCATTTCCTTTTTCATTTTTGTGGTGGTTTGTTGTTTATTTGCTTTGTGATTGTCTTTCAATTTATATTGCACAAGATCCTTGGTTTATTTTGTTCATTTGGGTGATTTGGGTCTTGTCTTCTACAATTGGCATCAGAGCATAGGTTTTGTGCATTTATTTTGAAGACAATGAGTGCTCATACATTTAGGGTGGAGCCATTTGATGGAAAGACAAATTTTGAATTATGGAAAATGAATATGAAAGATTTGTTAATTCAAAATGGTTGTCACAAAGCATTGTTGGGAAAATATAAGAAACCGGAGGGAATGAAATATGATGATTGGGAAGAGATGGATCTCAAGGCCATGTCTACTATTCGGTTGAGCTTGTCCAATGAAGTTTTATTTAATATTGCACATGAAAAATCGGCGGCGGATTTGTAGTCAAAGTTGGAAAGCATCTACCAAACAAAGTCTCTCACAAATAGAATTTTCTTGAAGAGAAAATTATTTTCTTTAAGAATGAAGGATGGTTCAAATATTTCTAATCATTTGAATGAGTTCAACAATATACTTTGTCAATTGGAAAGTGTTGAAGAAAAGATGAAGGATGAAGACAAGGCGGTGATTTTACTTTGCACTCTACCGGAATCTTATGATCATTTAGTAACGACCCTAAGTTGTAGTAAGGGGGATTCTCTTGACTTTGATTCGGTTTGTAGTACATTACTTGCCGATGAACTCCGGAAAAAGGCTTCGTTGGGAAGTTCTATGGAGGTGGGTTCGGAAGCTAATATGATAAGGGGTAGAAGCAAAGAACGTCGTGATTCTTCAAAGGGTTCTTCAAGAAGCAAGTCAAGACATCGTTCTAAATCCAAGGGGTATGATGGCAAGTACAATTGTTGGTTTTGTGGAGAGAGTGGACATCTTAAAAAGATTTGTTCCAAAAGAAAGAAAAATGGTTTTAATTCGGAAAATGAAAAAGGTAAAGAGATTGTTGGTGAACATTCTAAGGATGCAAATCAAGTTGTGGCTACCACATCTAGTCTTATCGAAGATGAAGTGTTGATAGTGGGTTGCAATTCGGAATTTCACCAAAATTGGGTTCTTGACACTGGTGCTACACATCATATGTGCCCACACAAATCTTGGTTTAGCACATATGAGCCATGTGAAGGAGGATTGGTGAAGATGGGGAATAACTCATCTAGTAGAACACTTGGCATTGGATCGGTACACTTGAAGATGTTTGATGGTATTGTTCGCACACTTGAAAATGTTAGACATGTTCCGGATATGATAAAAGGTTTGATTTCTTTATCTACTTTGGAGAAGGAAGGTTGTAAATTTTCCGGAGGAGATGGAGTACTCAAAGTTTCAAGAGGTGCTCTTGTTATCATGAAGGGAATCCGGGTTGGTCTCTTATACAAGTTATTGGGTAGTTCCATTGTTGATGATGTTGCAAATGTGGCGGTTGACAAAGGAGATGTTTCTCTTAGGTTGTGGCATCGAAGACTTGGGCACATGAGTGAAAAAGGTATGAAAGTTTTGATGGAAAAGAAATTTATCCTAAATCTGAATTTTTTAGAGAAGGAATTTTGTGAGTATTGTATCTATGGGAAGCATCATAGAAGGGCTTTTAAAGCGGGTATGCACACAAGTAAAGGGATTGTTGATTATATTCACTCGGATGTTTGGGGTCCATCACCGGATGTGTCTTATGGTGGTGCTCAATACTTTGTTACTTTCATTGATGATTTTTCAAGGAAAGTATGGGTGACAATTCTCAAGTCAAAGAGTGGTGTGTTAATGGCATTCAAGAACTTCAAGGTTGAGGTGGAGAAAACAACCGGTAGGAGTATCAAAGTTTTGAGGACGGATAACGGAATGGAATATGCAAAGAATGAATTTGATAATTTTTGCAAGGAAGTTGGAATTGTATGGCATCATACGGTTGTGCATACTCCACAACAAAATGGAGTGGCGGAACGCATGAATAGAACATTGATGGAGAGGGTTCGAGCAATGCTTAGCAATGCAAACTTGGAGAAAGAATTGTGGGCCGAAGCGATGTTGAAGGCATGCTATCTTGTGAATAGGTCTCCTTCAATGACTTTGGGTGGAAAGACTCCAAATGAGGTATGGCATGGAACTCCTTGTGATTATTCGGATTTGAAAATTTTTGGATATGATGCATATGCTTTGATTCCAAGTTGTCAAAGGAGCAAACTTGATCCAAAATCCAAGAAGTGCATTTTTGTAGGATATGCTAAGAATGTGAAGGGGTATCGGTTATGGGATCCAAGTACCCATAAGATCATCATAAGTCGTGATGTATATTTTGATGAATCCTCTATGTTGATTAAGGGAGTGAAAAAGAAATGTGATGAAGAAAAATCAATTGTTGAGGATACCCATGAATTTCACATGCAACCTACAAGTTCTTCAAATGAGGATGTTCATGACGAAGATGTTATAGATCTTGATAATCAAGATGTACAAGGAGAAATTCAAAAAGAAACACCGGTGGGTGTTGAAGAAGAAATTGTGGTACCTTTGGGAGGAAGGTCAATAAGACAAACTCGTTTGCCGGAAAGGTACAAGGATTGTGTTGATCCAAATACTCTTAGAGCTTTGATGGCTTTAAATGAAGAACCAAATACGTTTCTTGACGCCATCAATGCGGATGATGCAAAGCATTGGAAGGATGCAATGAATGAAGAGTTTCAAGCACTTCAAAAGAACAAGACATGAGATTTGGTGGAATTGCCAAAAGGAAGAAAAGCCATTGGTTGTAAATGGGTGTACAAACTCAAGAGAGGGGTGGATGGCAAGGTGGAAAGGTATAGGCCAAGGCTTGTTGCCCAAGGCTTTGCACAAAAGGAAGGTATAGATTTCTTTGAAGTTTTTTCCCCGGTTGTGAAGTTGGTGACTATTAGATTGGTGCTTGGACTTGTTGCTATACATGACTTGGAGCTTGAACAAATGGATGTAAAAACAACATTTTTACATGGTGATCTTCTTGAAGAAGTGTACATGAGGCAACCGGAAGGATTTGTTGAGAAAGGCAAAGGGAAGCTCGTGTGCAAGTTGAGGAAGTCCTTATATGGACTTAAACAAGCTTCAAGACAATGGTACAAAACTTTTGACTCTTTCATTTTAAGTCTTGGTTACGAAAGAAGTGAATATGATCATTGTTTATACATTAAGTTCTTTGATGATGGTTCATATGTGATTTTAGTTTTATATGTGGATGACATGCTCTTGGTGTCCAAGGATAAAGCTAAAATTGAAGAGCTCAAAGGATGTTTGAGCAAGAGGTTTGAAAGGAAGGATCTTGGTCAAGCCAAACAAATTCTTGGAGTTGAGATTCAAAGAGATTGAATGAATGGGACTTTATCACTTTCTCAAAAGTCCTTTGTGAAGAAAATTCTTGAGAAGTTTGGCAAGTGTAAAGAAAAGGCGGTTTCAACTCCATTGGGATCACATTTCAAATTATCTTCCAATGATAGCCCAAATACGGAAGATGAAAAGACCAAGATGTCAAGATACCCTTATGCAAGTTTAGTTCGGAGCTTGATGTTTCTAATGGTGTGCACTAGGCCGGATATTGCTCATGCAGTTGGTGTGTTGAGTAGGTTTATGGCAAATCCCAGAAAGAAGCATTGGGAGGCGGCAAAATGGGTGCTTAGATATTTGAGAGGCACAAGTGACTACTCTATCACATTTAACAAAGGTGGAGAGAAAATTCAAGGCTATGTGGATGCTAGTTATTGTGATGATCGTGATAAGGGACGATCTACAATGGGGTTTGTTTTCAAGTATGGAAATGGTCCAATAAGTTGGATGTCTAAGCTTCAAGCGCCGGTGGCATTATCAACTACCGAAGCGGAATACATGGCGGCAACCGAAGCTTGTAAAGAAGCGGTGTGGCTTCAAGGTTTGATGGGTGAGATTGGCATTGAATCAAAAGGTATGCATTTGTTTTGTGATAATATGAGTGCAATTTACTTGGCTAAGAACCCGGTACATCACAAGAGGACAAAACATATATTGGTACAATATCATTACATTCAAGAAGTCATTGAAGACGGAAGGATCCAATTATTAAAAGTTGGAACAAATGAAAATGTGGCGGATATGCTTACCAAGGTTGTCCAAGGAGAGAAGTTGAATTGGTGTCTATCTTCTCTTGGCTTTAAGAAACATGATTCAACAAGTAAGTGATTTCCATCAAGGTGGAGATTGTTGGGTTTAGTGATGAAAATCACTTTATCTTTTGTTTGAATTCAAATTTTGAATTTGGTGGGTCCCACTTAGTGTTAAACATGGGTAGGTGTTTGGTATCATTAAGAGGGCCTTGGGAGAGGTAAATGGAGTGAGAAAAAGTGAGTTTCTGGTGACTTCTAAAGGGGTTTTTGTCCAAAAACGGGATTGAGCTTTTGGAGTTTTCTTCTTCTTGTGGTTTTGCAAGAAAAGGGTTTTCTTCTCTCTTGTGTTCTTCTCCATTGCAACTCCATTGAAGCTTGAGCTTGGATTGAAGGGTTTCTTCAAGAGCTTAAGATGGAAGGGTATTCTAAGGAGGTTTGAGAGGTTATGTGACCGGTTGAGGTAACATTGTATCACACTCAAATCTTGTACTATTTTTGAAGATTAAAATAGTGAAATCCCTCCCTGTGGATGTAGCTAATCTCGAATATTTCGGGTTAGTGAACCATGTAAAATTCTTGTGTGTTGTTTGCATTTCCTTTTTCATTCTTGTGGTGGTTTGTTGTTTATTTGCTTTGTGATTGTCTTTCAATTTATATTGCACAAGATCCTTGGTTTATTTTGTTCATTTGGGTGATTTGTTTAATCATCCGGTTCCGTGGATTGGGTCTTGTCTTCTACATTATACACTAACCCTCGTAGGAGAATATTCGAACTCACATACAAATCTGAGAAGTGGCTATAATTCATCCATGTACAACTAAAATGGTATTATAGTTTAGAACAAAAAGTTAGCCTGTAACTACAGTGAGTGTACCAACGGGGGTTGGTCCAAGTGGTAAGCAGCTTGGTCCACTTAAGTAAGGCTCCGGTATCGAAACTTGTGGATGCAAAAAATCCCGGCTGGAAGACTCACCCACCACAGCCAGGTGTGAGACCCGGGTCGAACACCGGATTAGTCAGGGCAAAGCCTGCATTTAAAGGAGCCAAGATTCTCTTCCCTCAGACACTCACATAAGATAACGGAACCACACGGTCTTCGACTGCAATTCGACTGAAAGCTAAAATTTCTGAACTTAGAATTAATGTCTTGGGTTGTGGCTAGGAAATAAGACTGAAGGGAGAAATGATCTTCAGTTGGTACGTTAGGATTTTTGAGTGATTCAGTGCGTCCCAGCGCCTCTGAACAGGGAAGTTGAACTTTAATGGCGGCTTATTCTTGAGTGCTTCCCCCTCCTCTAGACCAATGATTTGTTTGATTGCTTATTATTATTTAATTTGGAAAAAAAGAAAAGAAAAAAAAAAACTCCCTATAAGTCAACTGTTCACTATCATTCTATGGTTTACATGAGTTGGGATCCTCTACACTTGGTGTGCTCCCCTTACACTTCTACGTCACATTTAGGAGGATTTAGGAGGACTCACCTCAAATCCACTTTGTCAATTCTCACAAGTGAATCCCCTCTTTAAACATATGGTGGAGGGGTGTAAAAGATACATAATATAGGGGTAGAGGATCTGGACTCTAGTTTACATACCCCTGTAGAACTGTAATATGTTCCCAAGATTGTATCACAATTCCATTTCCTTCCTTTTGCCTGAATCCGGATCCTCACCCCGTGGGTAGCACAGAGTGCTCCCCGACGGGTTGCCGACCACACAAATCAGTGGGGCCCACGGATAATTTTTTTTTCTTCCAAAAAGTGTTTTTCACCGTGGGCCCCACTGTTTTGTGTGGTTGGGAATCCGTCGAGGAGCACTTTGTGCTCCTTGTCGGGGGAGCTGATCCGGACTCCTTTTGCCTACCCTGACATCTTATGCACTTGTGTGGATGAAAAGTCAGTATTTTTTCCAAGCCCTAACATATTCTTCTTCTTTTCTTTGGGGAGGGGGGGGGGTGAGGGAGCGAACTTATTTATAAGAGAATATGCATAGTCATGAATCAGAAAAGTTCCAACCAAGGTTATTAGAGGTTACCTATCACAACAAACCCTAGAGGGACTGTGCTTGTCTATGCCTAAGACAATGGCAAGGGGAAAGGTAACCACGGCTATGAAATGAACCACCACATAAACTGCAACAGACGTAATATTTGGGACATTCCTTCACTGCCTTATAGAATTCAACTTCATTCCATTCTTTTTTGTAACTCCATTTTAACAAACTCATGGTAGCTCATAGAGGTGCCTAATGGCTTCATTCAGGTACTAGATGGCAATTGCATGCACACCCAACCCACCAAGTGTGTTACTAATGTGGCATTCTTGCCAAAACATTGCGTATCAAGCTGGGGAACTGCTTCATTCAAAAACTCAAGTACTTCCATACAAATTGATGATGACCTAGTATTTGATTGAAAGCAGCATGCAATATTCTGGCAACAAGTGCTACATTACAAACATTTGGTGGGTATGAGATACATGCAGTTTACTTCTAAAACTTGGATGAAGCCATTAGGCTCTTGCTTAAGGGAGACCCTGAATTCGTTAGAATAGAACTATAGAAAAAGAATGAAAAATCAACCAGAGGTTGAAATCTGTTAAAGTGGTGGAAGAGGGCCTTTAATGTTTAAACAATACTTTGGTTGCAATTTCTATGGTTGATCCTTTCATGGTCATGGTGGCCTCTCCTCTTAAAACTGCCCTGGTACAGGCAACCCTTCTAGGATTTATATGTAGGTGGTTCACCCAATTTCAAACAAGGCTGGATGTTCTACCAATCAATGAAAAGTAATTTTCTTTCTGACAACAAGAACATAAGGTACAGAAGTAAACAAAATTTTAATCCTCTTCCATTCTAGTAAAACTGCATCTGGAAAAATAATTGGTAGGGGAAGTCATAAAAGCTTCTTCTTTTGGAAGAAGTGCTTCAAGTGCCACAACTGCAAAACTGAAACGCAGATGCAGACTCCCAGAGATATGACACTGTACCATGCAACTCTCGAGTTGGTCATTTCACTCACTAATCTCATCTCAGCTTCCCTGCAAATACACAAAAAGAAATAAATATGTAGATTAAATGTTCGGATGGGGGAGTTTTGGTAGTGGGAGGGTTGGGCAAGTGGGGGATGGGGAAACAACCAGATTATCTTTTTAGAAGATGATCACAATTTTCGTCCACCATGTTACAGGTATGACAAACTGGGTTCACCAAGTTATAGGAAACCCATTACAGATCTTCCCGAGGACTAGATGCACTGATGGCAACTAAAATGGTAGTTAAAATAACAAAATGCCTACATGATAGAAGGGACAAACCTCGAAAGGCCAGTCAGTTCAATATTTGCAATCAAAAAACTATGAAGCATCTAATTAAAAAGTAAGGACTACAGCAAGCAAAAAAGCCTGTGCTCTCGCTTAAATTTTTAAAGCTGTGTTCATCTTTTCAGTGAGCAGGGGGAGACAATGGAATTTGCAGCCTTGCCAACCATTGAGAGTTCAGAGAATCATGACCCAGCCATCAGTCTCATCTACAGGCTCCTCCAGAAAAAAGTTTGCATTGAGATAGGGGAGCTTGAGTGGAGTCTGGAGATTGGAATTTTAGATCTAGTCTGGCAGAGAGCCATCTCAGGCTGCAACCAGTTTCTGGGGAGGTCATGGTTAGGGAGATGAAGCAGATGGTGGTGCTGCCTCTACTGTCATCAGAATCTGAAAGGTTGTCCAAGAATCCATGGGAAGCAACACTGGCAAAAATGCCATTGGAGAAACCCAGAGATGACACCAGAAAAAAAAAATGGAGGAACAGGATACAAAGACCAGAAGATAAGAGTTGCATAAGCAGAGTGACCATGGGCATCAGCATGACAACGCATAATCTCAATGAGAAAGCTCATGTGCACTGAGAGAGGATGCTAATCCAGTGCCTTATGTTGCACTGAACGAGTGGGAATTGAACCCTCAAAGCCCTTCAACCCACTGTTCAATTATCTCCCAGCAACTATTCATTCTGTCTATCACCAGTCAGCCTACTATTATGCAAGATCTGTCTCCTCTCCATTTACAAACGAAATAGTGGAAAATGTTTCTTATGATTATGCCAAGCAACCCACCTGAGTAATTTGTCATTCTCCCATTGATTCCTATGGTTATGGCAAACTTAAGTTTCTCATCACAAATCCATCTTTGCTGCTAACACTCAGTTCGGTCCAAGTTCTAGTCATTAAAGGGGGGGGGGGGGGGGACTGAGTACCACGTAAAAAAACAAAAGATATTCGGAGAACAAGATCAGTTCAAGCCAGAAGACGTTTTTGATCTTCAAACAATGAATCCAGAATGTTCTCAAAGTCACAGCATGGGTAGGAGTATTGACTGCAACTTCTAGCCTTACTAGATTATCTAAGGGAGATTTCAGGTTTTCATGGCAAGTGTAATCACGTAAAGGCTGCATGTGGACAATCCAAGGTAGCCTGGCTGCTGTGTCTGAGGCTTTCCACTTATTTTGTAGCACATCCACAGGGAACTGAAAGTTATTTTTCAATGTTTTGGTGGTGTTTCTGGGTTCCTGGGCTGGTTCCTTTTTTGTAGGAATGACAAGATTGAAACAAGTTATTCACCCCCCAAAAAATATTGATAACAAGGAGAGAAAAGAGATGAAGAGAATGCCTCAGTAACTATGTATGAATATGAAAAGAAAGAATTGGCTGTTCTTCAACCGTAAGCTTCATCTTCTATTCAGGTTCTTCAGCTTAGTTTTTGTTTCTTCTTTTCCTTTCAGACCCTCTCCGCTGCCACGACCAAGATTCATATGAAACAAAGAGAGATTTGGTCTTGTGCTGGGTTTTTCCATTTCCCCTGATCACATCTGATTTTCCTAAAAAATTTCTTCATTTTCCAAAAATGTCTATACTTCCAGATACAAAAATGTTTTCAATGAGATTAGGTTGGTGATGAGAAAAACAGTCTTCTTAGAAATATTTAGCCACATTATCACTTTTACAGATCCATCTTAGCATCCCCTAATGGAGGGAGCTAATGTGTAAATACCCTTTCCCAGTAAAGTGTCCCATCTACAGCAAATATATTGAATTTGAATATAAAGAAGAAAAAAAGTACCTATTCTTCAGATAGAGCAAATTTTCATGAATGGCCTCCACTGCTCCTTCAAGCTTCCGTAACTCAAGTTCAACACCCTGAATAGTGAAACAATTAATGCATACAGCCAACTAATGGTCAGTGAAACAGGGGTGGGTAATTTGGAATGGACAGTCAAGTACTCAGCTAAGCAGCTAAGTTTATATCAAGTGGCTACTGGAGAAAATTGACATTTTAGTATTTTGGTGAAAAGAGTGTGCAAGTGTGTATGTGTGCATACATATGCCTGAAAATCTCATTGAAAACCAAAGTGTTTGTAACCTTATTATTTACCCTTCTAAGATTGCCCCACTTTTTCTTTTAATTGGGGGCAAATCCTTCATTAAATAATTTCCAACTTTTTGAAAACCATTGTTTACCCCAGCATTAAATACTGTAATAGATATGCATGATGAGTGACTATAGAAAAGGATGTACTCTGGTTCCCCCCCAAACCTAGTGTCTTGTCTTAGTTCAACATTTTTTAAAAAGTCTCGACTGCTCCACTAGATGAAGGAGGAGATGAAGCCCTCAGCGTGTTGCCTTCTCTCAGCCTCCCCCCACAACCCCTCTTCCTTCTTGTTTTCACTCTCACGCCACCAACCACCCTTTTCTACTAATAATTGCCTTATATCCTCCTGGCTGTCTTTTTTGGCACTGTTATGTTATCCATTTTTCTCTCCCTAATCTGGCAGTGATGGGCACCACGTAGGAACAGCTTTGATTGGGTAGCAGTTGATCTCCCTTGGGTGCAATGCCTTATGGTTTTAAACCTTGACTGATTCATCTTCTCTCTCTAGTCTCTCCTTGAATATGACTCTGACTTCCATTTTGGCTGTTTGCTGTTCCCCGTCTGTGCCATCACTTTTGACAGACTGTCGCCGATTCCCTGTTTCAGAGACTGCTAATTTTTAGCTCTGTGTGAACTTTCTCCGTTGGCTGCTCACTGCCGTTTCCTCTGCTGTTCTGAGGAGTGATTAATCGCTGTAACTTTGGCTTCCTTCAGACTATTCTGTCTGGTTCTCCTCTGATGGCACAGAAACTGCCGTTCTCTTCATCTTCTAACTCGGGTTCTCTTTTTTGAACTGCGATGTTCCTCTTAGTTCTGGGAGTGCAGGAAATCAATCGGGTGCTATGGTTCACACCAGAAACACCTTGTGCTGTATGGCATGCAGCCCCTGTTGGCGGTTCTGTAACTGGTGCTTCTGCGCCAGCCACACATTCTGGTGCTTCTCTGATGTTGTTTGGTTACTGTGTCAGGGTATCCCAAGCCTTCTCGTGAGATGATGTGCTGCTAATTGTTGAATCCATTGAAAGAATATGCTGCAGTGTCTATTGTGCACGTTCTCTACCTTTGGACATGAGAATCTGGCATTGGTTAAGGTCCATTGGTGTTGCAGACCTGCTCTCCTTCATCTCATACCTCGGTGAAATCAGGCAAAAAAGATGAACTGTCAATATCAGTCAGGTGCGGCCTAATCCAGCTGATTGCTTCATGGTTGACATCCTCAAGCAGGCAGTGGCATGTGCAGAGAAAGTCTTTGGAATTGCATTATGTGCCAGCCAATAATGAGTTTCCAGCTGATACTGCACGTATCAGAATTTCATTCAACAAAAAGCAAGCGACACCTCTGTCTGCCATTGGAAACAGTCAGGGTGTGGCCTCTTCGGTTGAGCTAAAATATGAGTGTTCTTAATTGTAAAAAGATGCGATAAAATTATACAAGAACTAAAATTGTCCCGTGAGTCGTAAAAACCGCAGAACCATGCAAAGATCCTGGGGTATAGGCCAACCCCGTGTATTTGAGGACGTACCCCTACTTTTCATGATTTATTCCTTCAATGGTCATTGCCATATGAGTTGGTTTGCTTCAAATGTACTTTCTACTGAATCTTCAGCTACAGGCAATGTGATTGTTTCATCCTCTAAGGACCAGAAAGTGGATAGTGCTCCATCTTTGGACATGCATGCCACCATGTGCAGTGAACCTATGTTAACTTCTATCAATGAAAACTTGGAAATGATTACTGATGAGCAACTCAAAGCTGTTTTACCCCAGCATCTTTTGAGTCAGGCCTTGTCCTTGATCTTCTTCAGTGCCCACCCAGTGGACTTGGTAGTGCTGATTTGTTTTCCATGGTGGAACTTTATATCCCACAAATGGAGGAATGTGCTGTGGTCCTGAGTGTGGTTGATGATATTAACACTTTTTGGTGTACGATGGAGGTGCCTTCCTCTGATGGTAAAAGCTGTGATCCAATACCTCCTAACAACGCCGGCCCTCCACCTGATCCCAATTCCCAGTTCTATGTCGACCCCTCAGCTCTTCCTAACCCTAAGAAAAGAAAATGCTGCAACCCCTCCCACTTACCGGCTGTTGCAGTTTGTCGCCTAGCTTCTTACTCTTCTTTGTCTGACAGACCTATCCTTTTCTCAACTATTCTATCTTGGAATGAAAATCAGACTTTGGATATGGCCATGGGGATGCCAGAATGAGCGTTTGTCACCGGACTGAGCAGGACCAGCCTATTCCCCAGAGCCAGACCCTGCAGTCTACAGAGGAACTACCACCCAAGGAATCTCCTAATCTTCAGAGTTGTGTTAATTATCTTATTGTTTTTACTATTATCCTCTGGTCTATTGCGTATAACTGTATAACCTCAACTCAACAAGTTGTACTGGTCTCATGGTCTCCATTCACAATGACATTTTAAACTGCATGTATATTTGTTTAACCTTTTGTTAAGAATCTTCTGTCTTGGAATTTCTGAGGGATTCACTCTTGGCTTACTTTAAAATCCATATCATCTTGTTAAAATGTACTGTATTAACCTTGTGTGTTTATGTAAAACAAAATCTTCTAACCCTTAGCAAAACCAAATTGCAGACTCCTGTTTGCAACTTTAAGTCTGTGGCATTTTGTGAAAAATTTGGAACTCATGGCTAGAAAAGGGGTTTATGGTGGCCAAATATGATTATGCTTTGATAAGGTGGAGACTTCTCTCCATTACATCTGCTTTTGGCTTTCATATACTGCTAAGTTTGTGATCATCTTTTTTTATGCTCCTCTACACCCAGAATTAAGGTTACCCTTCTGAAACTAGTTAAAATGCTTTATTTCCAATCTTATCCCCCCTTTGTATCAATTGGGATTCTGATGAGATTATGGAACCTTTTGAGAAGCCTGGAGGGACCTCTTTTGCTATTTCCCCCTATAGTGCAGCACTTAAGGATACATTTGCATTTTTTCCTTTATCACTGTTATTGGCCTGGCAAATGTTTTACCTGGTCCAACAGAAGAAAACCCCCTAATACAGTTTATGAAGGGCTTGACAAAATCTTATTATCTCAGTCCTGGTGGAGTCTGTTCCCCAATTCAACTTCTCTAAAGCTCCCTATTATCGATTTTGACTCCTCCACCCAAGAAATTGCTTCACTTTCAGCTTGCTTGGACCTTTCACTCTCTTTTTAACTCTTTCCTTTCTGACTTCTGACTTTCGACTACTGATTAAAACTTGACTCAGTGCCTTTTCCTTCTAACTTTAGTTGTTTATCTGCTCACCTAAAACCTTGGGACTGAAATTGTTGAAATACAATGTTTGGCAGAATGGCTTCTTGATCCATGATCTCAAGCCCTTTATTTATAATAAAGTGGAAAGTAGACTATTACAAGGAATAGAAGTTTACATGAATGCAAACTCTAATTTAACTCCTATACAAACTCTTATTAGACTCCTAATAGAATCCAACACTCCCCCTCAAGTTGAGGCATGGATATCACACATGTCCAACTTGACCAAAAAAGTATAAAACATCTGTCCAGGTAAACATCTGCAATTTGATATTCAAACTTATAGATTACGTCTGCCTTATAGACTTCCATTTGATTTGTCCTCATCTTTACTGCAACTTTATGTCTCCAAGGAAGAACGCCCAAGTAAAAAAGTAGAATCTTCAAATGTTGAGAAGACTAAATTTCTGCACAAATCTGAGGGAAAATATATTTTTGGGGTAACAATAGCTAGGGTAAAACAGCCAAAGTGAAAGTTTTGATTTGTAGCAATGTTAGATCTTTAAAGGGAAAGTTTGCCAAGGGACAATCTCCAAAGGTAGGGGAAAATTTGTCAAGATAAGTGACAATCTCCAAAGGTAATAGAGATCAAGTTCTGCAAAGGTCAAACGACAAGTCTTTTGCAAGGTTAGATCTCCGAAGGGAAGATGTCAAGTTAAGGGGCAAATCTCTAGGGTTAACAGAGATCAAGTTCTGCACAGTCAAAAAGATAGCTCTATAGCAATGTTAGATCTCCAAAGTGGAAGATTGCGAAGGTAAGGGACAAACTTTCAAAGGTAACAAAGATCAAATTCTACATAAGGAAGTCTACATGAAAGGCTTTGAATTGTAGACATCTTCAATCTCCCCCTCACGTGTAGCGTTACACGTGAGAAGATAATAACAAAGGAAATTCCAATGGGGAAACTTGGAAAGGAAGAAATTGTAATGATAAGATAAAAGTATCAGGAAAACAAATCTAAAGAAAATGACAAAATTTGAAAGGGGGTTGACCGAGCCTACGGTGCCACTAATGAAGGTCTAATATTACCGAATGGACCGGATTAGAAGATGTAGTCAAAGCATAAGTAGATCCTCCAATCGGCTCGAGCAAATAAAGTCCATTTACCACGACCAATCTCCTTCCCCAGATCCTGAAGTAGCTAGGTAGGAGTTGGTAGGGGTAGTAGAGGAAGCAGTGGGTCGAGGTTGTACCGGCGAAGAGAGAAGACCGCATAATACGTCGCGTAGAGTAACTCCTCCTCTGCGAAAAACCAACGTCTGCAGAGGGTGTGGTGGAAACTGTATCAGAAAGATTAGCATTTTGTTTTCCTTGTCTTTGTGCTCGTTTTTGCTCAAAATCAACAGGCTTCCCATGCAGTTTCCAACAATTTTCCTCGGAATGATATGGTTTGTGACAGTGCTCACACTTAACAATCTCCTTAGCCGGATCAGATTTAGTGCAAACAGACTATAAAGCTGATTTCTCCATAATAGGAGTATGAAGCATGACTAATCGACGACTGTGCTCACACTTAACAATCTCCTTAGCCGGATCAAATTTAGTGCAAACAGACTGTAAAGCTGATTTCTCCATAATAGGAGTATGAAGCATGACTAATCGACGACTTTCCTCACATTGAACAAGAGCATAAGATTGTTCTAATGTAGGAAAGGGAGAACGACTTAAGACTTGCACTCTGATTTGATCGTACTCCACGTTCAAACCTGCCAAGAAGTCATATACTCGAATCTTATCAATGTACTTCTTATATGTCGCCACATCATCTGGATTAGTGGGGTGATAATCCCCATAATGATCCAACTCTTGCCAAAGAGATCGCAACTCAGCATAATAGTGGGCCATAGTTAGTTCCTTTTGGGTAGTCTCATGAAGCTTCTCTCGTAGCTCATAAACTTGTGCATCATTCCCCAACTGTCCATATGTTTCAGTAGTAGCCTTCCAGATTTGGGCTGCAGTATCAAGTAATAGGTAACCCCGGGCAATATTTGGATGCATGGAATTCAAAAGGAATGACATTATAAAAGAGTCGTTTGATATCCATTTATCCTGTAAAACACCTGCGGTAATGGGTTTGATAGTAGTGCCCATAATGTATCCAACTAGTCCTCTTCCAGCAACAGTCAGGTAAGCAGATCGAGACCAGATCAAGTAATTTGTGCCATCAAATCTTACCGAAAGAGAATGAAAAGTGGAAAAATATTTGGATCCAGTGGGAGTAGTAGTATCATCAATAGTTGTCATGTTGACAAAATTATCTGCAGTTCTTCAGTCTTCACCCTTTCGAAGTAAAAGAAACATTGCAGAATACAATAGCCAAACAACTCAAACAACGTTGCAGTTTTTTTTTTTTTGTAAAGCAGAATAGTAGATTAGAAGAAAGAAAAAAAAAATATCGGCCAAATATGCAATGGTCAGGTTTGGTCTAAATGTAAAGAGATTGGTCCAAATTTGGTTTGGTCCAATTATGATGTGGTTTGGTTTAAATATAAAGACTTTTAGACAAATGGTGTAATTTTTGGTTTGGTTTAAAGGGTGTAAAGGGAACCAGAGGGGTTTTGTTTCAGACGAAAGGTACCTGGTTTCTTGGAGATGGCGATGGTTACAATTGCAATTGCAGATTCGTTCGGCTTCTCTGAAGTAGCGAAAAAAGCAGCAGACAACGGCGGAAATGGTGATTCTATTCGGCTTCTCCTGAAGTAGCGAAAAAAACAGAAGAACAGCGTGAAGTGGTCTCGTCCTCTCTCTCCTTTCCGTCTGGTTTGGTGGTAGAAAAAGCGAAGAATGATAGATACCGGTTTGAGGCGCGAGAAAACAATGGCTTTTCTTCCTTTTTTTTCTCCTCTTTTTTCTCTTGATGGCGCGAGGAAGCGACGGTTGTAGCGATAATGACAAGATGGAAGCGGCAGATTCCGGAAGCGAAGAACTTCGCTTTCTCTCCCCCCTTTTTTTTCCTCGATAGCGTAGGAAGCAGCGATGTTTGGAAAGAATCAGAAATTGCTACCTGTTTGAAGAACTGTGATGTTTTTGAAGAAAATCAGAGAATTGAAGTGGTTTGCGATGGGTTTGAAAAAAAATTCAGAAGAAGGAGGTAGGTCTTCGTTTTGTTTTCCTAATCACACTTAGGCTCTGATGCCATGTTGAAATACAATGTTTGGCAGAATGGCTTCTTGATCCATGATCTCAAGCCCTTTATTTATAATAAAGTGGAAAGTAGACTATTACAAGGAATAGAAGTTTACATGAATGCAAACTCTAATTTAACTCCTATACAAACTCTTATTAGACTCCGAATAGAATCCAACAGAAATATTCTTGGGAGGATTGGTTGGTTAAAAGACCATCTTATTTTATCTCCGTTACTACTAACCCTTATTCTGTAATGAATTTGGATAAGGTTAGTAACAGCTTAGTTGGGTTTTTGATGTAGAGGAGTGCTTTTGATATGATTCAGATAGTTTGTAAGTTGCAGAAGAAGAATGAGCAAGGAGACGAAGTAGAGACAGAGAGCAGAATAAGGTAGAAGTTAACTTCTTCGATTCTGTATTACTGAATTGTATTACATTTATAGGATTTCATTAGATCTAAATCTCAGCCCTTCATCTAACAACCCACTTCTATTTAAATCTCAGCCCTTCATCTCTAACAACCCATTTCCCATTTCTATTTAAATCTCAGCCCTTCATCTAACAACCCACTTCTATTTAAATCTCAGCCCTTCATCTCTAACAACCCATTTCATCATTGAGTGTAATCCTTCAGAAAAGCAGGTCTTTTGCTAATTCGTTTTGTCCTACGTGAAGGATCTTCTTGAGCTGCTCCAGCTACCGTCGGATTCGTATCATTGCTTGCCCCATATAAGACAACCTTGTCCTCAAGGTTAAAATTGGGAAAACACTGTACGAATTCATCTTGATCCACCCACGTTGCCTCTTCAAGTGGTAAGCCTTCCCATTTAACCAACGTCTGGTATGTGATAAGATTGCGCCTTTTAACCTGTCGGGTCTGAAGTATTGCAGCAAGTGTGAGTTTAGGAGGAGGGAGCTGAGGTGAGGCAGCAAAGGGCGGTGGATCTCCAGAGCAGGGCTTCAGAACCGAGATGTGAAATACGGGATGAAGCCTGAGAACCTTCAGGGAGATCAATGCGATAAGCAACCTTCCCTACTTTCTCTGTTACCTGATAAGGACCGAAATATCTGCGACCAAGCTTGGTGTTGAGGCGACGGGCAACAGTGGTTTGGCGATATGGTTTGAGGCGAACAAAAACCCAATCTCCTACTGCGAACGCCATATCTCGCCGGTGTTTATCAGCTTGGAATTTCATCCGGTGTTGGGCACGGAGTAAGTTCGCTTTCAAAGTGTTGATAATGTGGTCTCGCGTCCGTAGTTCAGTATCCACAGTAGCATTCAAAGTGGAGCGTGGAAGGTAGCGACTGAGCACTGGAGGAGGTCGTCCATACAAGGCTTGATAAGGTGTCATGTCAATTGCTGTTTGGTGTGCTGTATTGTACCAAAGTTCGGCCCAGCCTAAGTATTTTGTCCAGCGTTGCGGTGCATCCACAACAAAGCTCCGGAGGTACATCTCAAGGGTGCGATTGAGGACCTCTGTTTGGCCGTCAGTTTGGGGGTGGTAAGCTGTGCTATAGGCTAAAGTAGTACCTTGCAGGCGATGAAGTTCCTTCCAAAAGTGGCTCAAAAACAGGGGATCTTGGTCAGTGATGATGGAGCGAGGTACCCCATGGAGGTGTACAACATCTGTGAGAAATGAATCGGCAACCTGAATGCTTGTAAAACCCGTGGGTAAAGAGCTAAATGACTGTATTTAGAGAGACGGTCAATCACGACCATTATAGCCGTTTTTCCTTGAGATGGTGGAAGTCCTGTAATGAAATCCATGGAGATGTCTTCCCAAACCTCCTCTGGTATTGGCAGTGGTTGTAACAAGCATGCAGGATTTTGTGGTGGAGTTTTCAGCTATTGACAGAGGATACAATTAGCAACATATTTTTTGGTTTCTTTAGCCACCCCATGCCACCAAACATTGGCGGTGAGACGTTTAAGGGTTCGCATATAACCGGCATGTCCTCCAGTAGGAGAATTGTGGTATTCCTTGAGAAAGGTTGTGTAGAGTTCAGAGGCAGAGGGTATGAGAATACGCCCTTTGTAAAATAATAAGCTGTTATGATGTGCATACCGACTATATGCAGGATCGGCAGCGACAATGCCTGACAGAATTTGTGCAAGCTCTTGAGATGTTGCAGTTTCGTGACGGAGGCGGTCCAAGAAAATTGGAGATGGTGTGTTGATGGCCAAGGTGTGAAGCTGGACATCGGGCATGCGAGACAGAGCATCTGCCCCTTGATTTTCCCTGCCTGGTTTGTATTGAATGTCAAATTCAAAACCAAGGAGTTTGCTCAACCAATATTGCTGATCTGGTGTTTGAATAATCTGATCAGTAAGCTCCCGTAGGCTCCGTTGGTCGGTTCTGATAGTGAATTTACTTCCCAACAGGTAATGTCTCCATTTGGAAACTGCTTGTGTGATAGCGAGCATTTCTCGTGTATAGGTAGAAGTCACTTGCAAGCGTGGAGATAATTTGCGACTGTGAAAAGCGATTGGATGACCCTGTTGAGATAAGATGGCGCCAACCTCAGTACCCGAAGCATCCATTTCAACAATAAATGGTTGTGTAAAATCAGGTAAGGCGAGGAGTGGGGCTTGAACAAGACATTGTTGCAGAGTGCGAAAGGCCTTCTCAGCTGCTTCAGTCCAGGTAAAATTTCCTTTTTTCATTAAATCTGTTAAAGGTGTGGCAATCTGGGCATATCCTCTTATGAAGCGCCTGTAATATCCCGTTAATCCAAGAAATCCTCTGACTTCTTTTAGGTTTCGGGGAATCGGCCAAGCAAGAACTGCATCCACCTTGGAACAATCTACAGAGAGTCCTTTACCAGAAATGATATGCCCCAAGTATTCGATTTCAGAGCAACCGAATGAACATTTGCTGCGTTTGGCATATAAGTGGTGATGCAAAAGAGTTTCTAATATAATTTTGAGGTGGCCGAGATGATCTTCCCATGTCTTGCTGTAAATTAAAAGATCATCAAAGAAAATGAGTACATACCGTCGCAGGAAGGGATGAAATATATGGTTCATTGCTGCCTGAAAAGTCAAAGGAGCGTTTGTCAGCCCGAAGGGCATTACGAGGAATTCGTAATGGCCTTCATGGGTTCTGAACGCTGTTTTTTGTACACCCTCTGGTCGGATGCGGATTTGATGATAGCCTGCTCTAAAATCAATTTTGGAAAAGAAACGAGCTCCATAGAGTTCATCGAATAACTCATCGGCGGTAGGAATAGGGAACCGATCTCGTATTGTTATCGCATTTAGAGCGCGATAGTCAACACAAAATCTCCAGGTGCCGTCTTTTTTTTTTTACGAGTATCGGTGATGAGTAGGGACTGATGCTTGGGCAGATGATGCCGATGTCCAACATGGTAGTGATCCGGCGCTCTCTCTCTTTTTTTGAAAGTGTGGATATCGGTAGGGTCTGACATTAATTGGTTGGGCTTCTGTTTGCAGGTGTATAATATGGTCATGGGCCCTTGGAGGAGGAAGCCCAGTGGGTTCTTCAAACACCTGAGAGAACTGTTGCAATAGCTGTTGTAAAGCTGTTGAAGTAATGGAGTTTATGGGCTCAGCTATGGGCTCCATTTCTAAACATAGTAAGACCACAAGCTCATGGGCTTCATAGGCCTTGCGCAAACCATGACACTGCAATTGCATAGGTGTGTGATTGGTGGACCCTTTCAAAATGATGGTGTGATCTGAATCGTTGAATTGTAAGGTCCTCTCTCGGTAATCAAACAGGATGGGCCCCAGTGTGGCCATCCATTGTACACCGAGGATAACGCCTGCACCGAAGATGGGTAGCACATATGCTTCAAGGTTAGTATTGTAATTTTGCAAATGGAGGGCCATCTTTCGTACTAACCCGGAGCATGCGAGTCGGTTGCCGTCGCCGATTAGAACTGAAATTCGGTGTGCTGCCTCCACTTCAGATTCAGATTGTTAGCAACCTCCGTCCGGATGAAATTGTGAGTGCTGCCTCCATCAACCAATACTTGAACCGGTTGCCCTACTATGTACCCAGTGAGTCGAATAGTGGTTGGAGAATTTACGCCCATTATAGAGAACATCTCACGAACCATTTCTTCAGATCTGATTGAATCAATTTCGGTTGATTCTGTTTTGTATTGTTCAACATGCTCCACTGAGTCGTCACCATCTTCTTCAAATTCCAACAGGTAGAGTTGCCTGTGTTTACACTTATGTCCTGGAATAAATTTTTCCTCACAATTATAGCATAATCCTTTCTCACGACGAACTTGCATTTCAGATATCGTTAGGCACTTAATTGGAATGTTGGAGGTAGATATAGGTGACGGTGGTGTTTTAGAATATGTGGAAACAAGTGGAAGGGGAGCCTTCTGCAGCACCGGAGTGGGTCGCATAAAAGAGCGTTTTCCTTCTTGGTGTTTTTGTTCCTGGATTCGTGCTAGCATAACAGCATCCATGAGTTCCGTTGGTCGGAATGCCTTTACTTCGTTGCGGATGTTAGATCTGAGACCAGAAATGAAGCAACTCACTAGGAAGTCGTTGGGTAACCCGTCAACGCGATTAGCAAGTGCCTCAAATTGTGCTTGGTAATCGGCAACAGTTGCAGATTGCATAAGTTTTGCTAATGCGGCACGAGGATCTTCAAATTCAGTTGGGCCAAAACGAATTTCTAAAGCACGAGTGAAGGTAGACCAATCAGTGAATAGTTTGGTTTTGCTTACCCACTGAAACCATTGGAGAGCCAATCCTTCCATATGAATTGATGCAAAGTTGATCCGTTGGTCTGCAGGGATACTATGGACTTCAAAGAACTTCTCAACGCGAAAAAGCCACCCGACGGGATCAACTCCATCGAATTTGGGAAGATCCACTCGAGCTGAGCGTGTCTGGATCGGAATTGAACATGTAGAGCTCGTCGAGCCAGGCGGTGTACCCAGAATTCCTCTTGTGTCTTGAACTGGAGAGCTTGCTGTTACTCGACCATCCATGGTGTTCAATTTAGTCATTATCTCTGCCCGATGAAGGAACGCTGTTCTCATCATGGCGGTTCGTTGCTCGGCCATTGCATCTTGCGGGGATCCTATCTGTGCAGCGTGATCGGTGGATGCTGTACTTAGTTGTCGCAACAGTTCTTCAGCATGTCGTGCTCTGGTTCCCTCAACCATGGATCCGGCAGGTCGGACCAAATTGATATGATTCAGATAGTTTGTAAGTTGTAGAAGAAGAATGAGCAAGGAGACGAAGTAGAGACAGAGAGCAGAATAAGGTAGAAGTTAACTTCTTCGATACTGTATTACTGAATTGTATTACATTTATAGGATTTCATTAGATCTAAATCTCAGCCCTTCATCTAACAACCCACTTCTATTTAAATCTCAGCCCTTCATCTCTAACAACCCATTTCATCATTGAGTGTAATCCTTCAGAAAAGCAGGTCTTTTGCTAATTCGTTTTGTCCTACGTGGAGGATCTTCTTGAGCTGCTCCAGCTACCGTCGGATTCGTATCATCTTTGGTTCCAAAAATCATGAATCCAATTCATTGTGGATGGAGATAAGAAAACCAGGTACTACCACGCCCTAAGAAGAGTTCGGGATCAGAAAAATAAAATTAGCTGTATCATGACAGGTGATGGGTCTGTAGTTTCTTACACTCCTGATATTGCTTCTGCTGTTGCTTCTTAAAAGACTCATTCTCTACTTCTCAACTTCTTAGATCCTAATTTTATTGCTTGCTTGTTTTATCCTTGTTCTCTTCTCAGGATTCATTAGTTTTAACTAAGTTGATGAAATAAAAACTGCTGTGATTGCTTTAGGTCTCCACAAAAGCCCCTAGGGTAGTAGATGGTTTCCAAGCTTGTTATTTCAAAAATATTAGGAGCTCTTTTCTCATGATATCTTATCGTATGTTAGCCAGTTTTTTACTCATAGTATCTTACCTCCAGGTACCAACCATGCTTCGTTGTGCCTAATCCTTGGGAAGGATTGAGCTTCAACTGTGCCCCATTTTAGACTTATTAGCCTTTGTAATTTTAGTTATAAAATTCTTGCCAAGATTATTGCTAATGGGTTGAAATCCTTTTACCTTTGCTTATTTCCCCTCTTCAATGTGCCTTTGTCCAATTTGTCCCTGGTTTACAAATCAGACAACATTATTATTGCATGAGATTTTTCATCACTTGAAACCATGGTTTGAAATCTAACCAAATTCTCACAAGATATGGGATATCTCGAAGTCAACTAAACAAAATGCACGTGCAAAATGAACTTGACAGGAACTTCGATGAAATTACAGTGAAATTTCAAGAATTTCAGAGGGCTCTTCATTTTTTTCAAATTAGTAGATACATAAACTCGTCATAATTTTGGGCGAGACAGAAGCTCCAATTTCATTTCCGTTTTGTGATCTTCGACAATTGACTCAGTTCTTGCTCAAATCAAGGGGGAAACTCAAGATCTTTGTTGGAAAATGTGTGCTTGACGTAGGTGGGTTACTTTTAGTATGCTGATGATGCCACATACATGGAGGTGGTGTCTTACCATGTTCAGTATTTCTCAGAGTCATGTTATGGAATGCTATATCGCACAATTAGAGTAGAGCAAGGCCGGCATAGCAGCTGTTAGCCTAGGTCTTGTTGAGGATATTGTTTGGTTTTGTATTTGATGAGTTATGAGTTATGAGTTGGTGTTTTGTAATTTGTAAATTGTGATTGAGATTTAACTACTTTAGGGATGTTCTACTTAATGTCTTATGTGATTGTCATGCATATTTTAATGAATTTTCAATGTTTTCTCAATTTCAACTGAAATTGCTTCTCATCTATTGTAATGTATACTTTTAGATTTTTGAAAATACAATACTCAGTTTCGTCTGCCTACAACCAAGCATGTGCGAATCAAGAAGTTGTCATGTTTAGTAAAAATAAATAAACGTTGGCGATGTGTTTATTGACCTCAAATTAGGCTATCCACCAAATTTCAGGTCAAAATCAGCCTTAGAACCCACTAAACCATCAACCTAAACCTGGCACAATCCTACCAAGTTCTGCCAAAAATTCAGTGTCTTGAGCTAGTCAGAACACTGAAGCCAAACGAAATTTAGAACCTTCCTTGAAACACAAGAAAAGGGGAAAGACTGGTTATGTAGCTATCTAATTGAATGAATTGGACCTATCAAAAGCTTATGATAGATTGGAGTGGGGATTTGTTTTTGGCTATTTTTCATATGTTAGGATTCCCTAGTGTGTGGATCAATCCAGTATCCACCCTTATGACCTCCACTTCCTTCTCTATTTAGCCTGAAGGATTTCCATTTGATATGTTCTTGCCCCAGAGGGGTTTCCCTCTAAGCCCTTATATTTTCATTTGTGTGATAAGCCTTTGTCCGTATCCTAGGTTTATAGGGATCTGCATGCTTTTAAAGGTATCCACATAGCTAGAAACACTGTTGAGGTAACTCATTTATTTTTGGTAGATGACATACTTATCTTTTGTCAAGCTACTCAAGAAGATTTGTCTTATATATCTGCTGCATTTGATTTTTTTATTTTTATTTTTTCTTGCTTTGTCTTGCCAGGAGGATACAACAACAACAAGCCTTGTCCCAACTAAATGGGGTCGGCTACATGGATTCTTGCCCTCCAATCAGTTCTGTTCGAGGCCATGCTAGATACAAGCCCTAAGTTATACATATCCATTCTCACCACTTCTCCTAAGGTTATCTTAGGTCTACCCCTAGCTCTTCTAGTTCCTTCAATATGGATTATATCACTTCTCCGAACAGGAGCATTTATAGGTCTCCGTTGAATGTGCCCGTGCCACCTCAAACGACTTTCTCTAAGCTTATCACTTATGGGAGCAACTCCCAGACCAACTCTAATATGATCGTTTCTTATCTTATCCATCCTAGTTTTGCCACTCATCCATCTTAGCATCCTCATTTCTGCTACACTAAGTTTATCTATATGATTCTTTTTAACAGCCCAACACTTTGCACCGTACATCATAGCTGGTCGAACAACGGTCCTATAAAATTTTCCTTTAAGCTTTAATGGAATACGCCGATCACATAAGACCCCGGATGCACCTCTCCACTTCATCCACCCTATTTTAATTCTTTGGGAAACCTCATCCTCTAAATCACCTCTTTTACTTATTATTGAACCTAGGTACCTAAAACAATCACTCTGTGGAATCTCTTTATCGTCAAGTATCACCACTTCATCATCTGCCCGATCATGACTAAAGTTACAAACTAGATATTCTGTCTTCGATCTACTAAGTTTAAAGCCTTTTGATTCCAAAGCTACTCTCCATGATTCTAATTTGGTATTAATTCCCACTTGGGTTTCATCAACCAACACAATATCATCCGCAAAAAGCTTCCACCAGGGGACCTCATCTTGAATGTCTTTGGTTAATTCATCCATTACCAGTGCAAATAGATATGGGCTTAAAGTTGACCCTTGATGTAGCCCAACTGTTATCGGGAATTCATTACTTTGTCCCCCCACTGTTCTAACACTAGTCACCGAACCATCATACATATCCTTAACTATATCTAAATATTTACTTGCAACACTTCTTTTCTCTAGTACTTGCCAAATTAACGCTCTAGGGACTCTATCATAAGCTTTTTCTAGGTCAAGGGGGACTATTTTTTAGTGCTAATGTCTCTTTGCAGCTTCAGGAGGGGCTCAGTTAAATCATTAAAATCGAACCAATTCATACCTATAGTAAGTATATGGGCTGTCATCTGTTATTCTTTGTCTCTAATTAAAGATTTCCAATTTGTTATTGATAAAGTGGCTGCTAAGTTGAAGACTTGGAAATTGAATTGCCTAAGCTTTGCAAGGAGAAAGATTCTGATCTAAACTTTTTTTTACCTCTATTCCAATTCCTATGGATGCTTTTGCTCTGCCTCGACAGGTTTGCAAGGTTTGCAATAAACTTGATGCTATTTCTAGTAGGCTTTAGAATGCTAATGTATCCAAAAAATCCAACCCTGCTATGATTTCCTGGGATAGATCCTGTTTGCGTTTATCACATAGTGGTTTAGGATTTAGGAAATCTTTGACTCATGATAAAGCTCCTCCAATGAAACTCTCTTGGAGACTTCTTACTCAGCCCACGTTTGCTGGCAACACAGCAGCGAGCTCCGCTTTCAAAGCGAGCCAAAGTAGCTAACGTTTTCCCGGGATAAATCCTGTTTGCCTTTATCACAGAGTGGTTTAGGATTTTGGAAATCTTGGACTCATGATAAAGCTCTTCTAATGAAACTTTCTTGGAGACTTCTTACTCAACATGATTCTCTTTGGGCTAAATTACTTAAAGAGTAAATATTTTCCTATTTCTTCTTTTTTTGATCCTCGAAACCCATCTGAGCATGCTCAAGAATTCAGGACAATATTAGGTCGGCGGTTAAAGATTTTTAGCCTTTGTTGCATAGGGTTATTGGAAATGGCAATGATACCTCTTCAGCTCATGATCCTTGGGTACCAAGAATATGGAAATCCTCCCTGCCGTGGACTCTGACAGAGAATTATAATAAGTGTTGGTTGAGTTCTACTAGGAATTCAATTCTGTTAAGAGTTTTGGGGTTCATGTGTTTTTCTATTTCTTGTTACCCAAGTAAAGGTATTTATGTAATAGTGCTCTTTCTTCTTTATTATAAATAGAGGGCTTGAGATCACACTGATCCATTCAAGTCATTCTACCATAATCAACTTTCTCAACATGGTATCAGAGCCAAAAGTCGATTAGGGAAGAAAAAGAAACATTGCTTCAACCTTCCATTGCTGCCGCTACTACAACCCCTTCCATTGCTGCAACCTAAAAATTCTTTCAAAACCACCGCACCGCCTAAACCATCGCACCTGATTCTTCCACAACCACATCGCTGCAACCTGAAAAATTATTGCAATAGCCATCGCACCACCAGAACCATCGCCTTCTACTATTTTTCTCCATTACTTGCAACCTGAAACTCATCACCTCTTCTTCTTATTCAGCCTCCAACCTGAAACCAACCTAAAACACCCACCGAACCCATCTCTGCCTTCTTTTGTTCTTTCGTTTCTCTTTGAACCAATGCTTTAAAACCATCCTATTGAACCCCATCAAACCAAACCCATTAAATCCATTGACCCTTGGCTGACCTACCAGCCTACTAACCATGTCTTTTCCTTAAACATCTGATGTACTGGGTTTCTTTTGTGTTTTGCTCCGGGTCTTTTGTGATTTTTTTGTGTTTTTTTGTTTTCTATATTGGGTCTTTTGTTTTTATCTCCGGTCTCTTTTGTTTTAAAAGGGATGTTTCTTTCTCTTTGATCCTGTTTTTGGTGGTGCTTTGATTTTTATTTTTGCTAGCACACCTTTTTTTGAAAATCCCTTCTTTGCTCCCCGATCTCTCTTCCACCTCTCTTGGTGTTTTCTTTTTGATATAATCTCGACCTGCATACCTGACTATTGTTAGAAGACGACTTGTTGGACACATTATGGGCACCACTATCAAACTTACCACCACAAGTGTTTCACAGGATAAATGGATCTCAAATGACTCTCTTATTATGTCGTTCCTTCTGAACTCCATGAATCCAACTATTTCCCGTGGATACCTATTACTTGATACTGCAGCCCAAATTTGGAAGACTACTATTGAAACATATGGACAGTTGGGGAATGATGCACAGGTTTATGAGCTACGGAAGAAGCTTCATAAGACTACCCAAAAGGAATTGACTGTGGCCCAATATTATGCTAAGTTACGATCTCTTTGGCAAGAGTTGGATCATTATGGGGATTATCACCCCTCTAATCCAGATGATGTTGCTACTTATAATAAACATATTGATAAAATTCGAGTATTTGACTTATTAGAGGGTTTAAATTATAAAGTATGATCAGATCAGAGTATAAGTATTGAGTCATTCTCCCTTTCCCACACTAGAACAGTCTTATGCCCTTGTTCATATGAGGAAAGCCGTCGATTAGTCATGCTTCATACACCTATTGTGGAGAAATCAGCCTTACATTCTATTAGCACCAAATCTGATTCAATCAAGAAGATTGCCAAGTGTGAGCACTATCACAAACCATATCATACCAAAGCCAACTTTTGGAAGCTCCATGGGAAGCCTGTTGATTTTGAGCGGAAAAGGGCACAAATAAGGGGAAAACCGAAGGCTAATCTTTCTGAGACGGTTTCCATAACACCCTCTGCAAATGTTGGTTTTTCACAGGAGGAGCCCCTCTATAACGTATTCTACAGTCTTCCACTTCCGGTACAGCCTCTACTACTGCTTCCTCCTTTACTTATACCAACTCCTACCTTGCTACTTCTGGTAAAACTTTTATAGGCTTCCATGTTTCTTCAGTTTCTGCTCCTTGGATCATTGTATAGGACCCACAAATTATATGAAAGGTTCATCCTCTTTTTTCTTAGATTATTCTCAAACTTCCGGAAAAGATAAAGTTCGAATTGTTTATGGCTATTATTCTTCCATTGCTAGAAAAGGGACCATTCAGCATTCTCCATCACTTTCTTTATCTGAAGTTTTACATGTTCCCTCCTTTTCTACTAACTTACTCTCAATCAATAGTCTTACACATGACTTGAATTGTAAAGTGACATTTTTTCCATCTTACTGTGTCTTTCAGGATCTGGTAATGGGGAAGGAGATTGGATGTGGTAAACTAGACAAAGGACTTTATCTGCTAAAACCAATTGAGGATCTACTTCTGCTCTGGTTATATCTTCTCATTAGACCTTCATCAATGGCATTGAAGGCTAGGTCACCCCCCTCTAAGAACTCTTAAGAAAGTATTCCCTAATTAGTCTCTTCTTGTAACAAGTACAAATTTTTTTGTGAAGCCCGCATTTTTGCGAAACAGATTCGTTCTAATTATTTACCTTCTCTCCGTAATAGAAAATCTATTCATTTTGTGTTATTTCATACTGATGTGTGGGGCCCCTGCGGATGTGTATCTATTATTAGCCATAGATATTTTGTTATTTTTATTATTGCCACTCTCGTTCTACATGGATTTATCTTTTAAAACAAAAAATGAGGTTTTCTCATGTTTTTGTGGTTTTCATAATATAATTAAAAATTAGCTCAATGCCATTATGAAGAACCTTCGCAATAATAATGGCACGGAGTATATTGATGGTGAATTTCAGAGATATTTCTCTGACTCTAGCATAATACACCAGACCAGTTGTGTTGATACGGCTGCCCAAAATGGGATTACCAAAAAGAAGAATTGGCATCTATTAGAGATAGCTCATTCCATTATGATTCCTATGAATGTCCCTGACCAATTCTGTAGTGGTGCTATACTCACTGCCTCTTACCGTATAAATAGGATGCCTAGTAGGATACTTGGTTTTAAATGTCCTAATAAGATTCTCCAAGGAGCCTCTTCTTTGGTTATTCTGCCAAAGGTGTTTGGATGTGGATGTTATGCCAAAATCACAACCCACCAGAGTAAGCTGGCTCACTATGGCCCGCAATACATATTTTTGGGGTATTTTGCTTCTCAGAAAGGGTACAAATGTTATCATCCTCCTTCCAAGAAAACTATTGTGTCCATGAATGTAATTTTTAATGAGTTTTGCCCATACTATACACCTCTCCAGGGGGAGAGTCCTAAAGGGAAGGTGTTCTGTCCAACTCTAGACCTTCCTATCACACACACACGAACTCCCGCACACCACCACAACCCAACTTAGGAGTTCAAGAAGAGTTTCCTGACCAATGGAAGACGTCGGGCAGTATACCTGAGGACTCTAATTCTCCCCCTCCATTTTTTGAATAGTGTGAAGAACCTGGTCAGGAGGAGTCCACCCTTATGAGGCACACTATTGAGGTCTTTCAAAACAAGATTGACCAGAATAAGGAAATGCAGACTTATTAGAGAAAGAATTACAATCAACCAAAGCAGGTGAAGAATGGTGACATGTTACCACCTCAATCCCTTGTTCCATAATCAGATTCCAATGTTCCCCCAGAGGTATCTTCTTTTGATTTTTCTATTTCTATTAGAAAAAGAGTTAGATCTCGTACTCCGCATCCTATAGGTAAATATGTTTCTTACGACTCTTTGTCTGACTCTTACCGTGCTTTTATATTCTCTTTATCATTTGTTTATGTTCCTAAAAGTTGATAGGAAGCCTATGTTGATAAGAGATGGAAGGAAACTAGAGGAAATGTAGGCAATGGAGAAAAATGATTCTTGGGAGCTAGTTACACTTCCTGTAGGAAAAAAACCCATGGGCTACAAATTGGTGTTTGTGGTTAAACAAAATATGGATGGATTGGTTAACATGTTAAAGGCTAAACTAGTTGCAAAGGGGTTTATCTAGACCTATGGGATTGATTATTAGGAGATTTTTGCCCCTGGTTGCAAAAAACCAACATTATCGAGTTTTGTTGTCTATAAACTGTGAAGAAAGACTTAGAACTTGCACCAACTATATGTAAATAATGCCTTTTTGCATGGAGATTTGGAAGAAGTATATATGGAAATTCCACACGGTTTCTCTGCTGACAATACTGCAAGGAAAGTTCGTCGGTTGAAGAGGTCAATTTATGGGTTAAAACAATCTCGTATATGCTAGTTTGGACGCCTCTAAAAGGCAGTGACCTCTATTAGGTACAAGCTAAGCAATGTTGATTTACACTGTTTGTCAAGAAGTCAAGTACCAATATCACACTTCTCATTGTTTATGTGGACAATATTATCAATACAGGTAATGATGGTAAGGAAATTCAAAAGTTGAAGGACTTTCTTAATAGAGAGTTTGAGATTAAAGATTTAGGTAAGTTACACTACTTCCTTGGAATTGAGGTGGCTTGATCAAAGAAGGGTATATACCTATCCCAAAGGAAGTATGTCCTAGATTATTATCTGAAGTGGTAGTGTGGGGTGTAAAGCAATTAATAATACCCCTATTAAGGCTGGAGCTAAACTTAAGGAGAAGGAGGGAGAACTAGTGGACAAAGGAAGATGTCAAAGGCTAGTAGAGAAGCTTATTTACTTGTCCCACACCAAGCCAAACATTGTTTATGTTGTGGGGATAGTGAGTCCGTTCATGCATGATCCATATTTAGCTCATATGAAGGTTGTTACCGAATACTGCAGGTATTTGAAGGGAACTCCTGGAAAATAAATACTTTTGTCACCCATTGATAATCTAAGAGTATAAGCACACACTAATGCAAACTTGGATCTCCTGACAGGAAGTCATTTCAGGTTATTGTACCTTTGTTGGAGGTAATCTAACTACTTGGAGGAGTAAAAAACAGAATGTGGTAGTTTTATCCAGCACCGAAGCTGAATATAGAGCTACGGTTTGTGGAGTTTGTGAGCTACTATGGTTGAAAGGCTTGCTAAAAGATATTGGAGTCCAAGTTCCAAACCCTATGATGCTATATTGTGACAACAAGGCTGCCATTAGTATTTCCAATAATCCTGTGCAACATGGTTGAACCAAACACATTGAAATTGACAAGTTTTTTGTCAAAAGGAAGCTAGAACAAGGGCTCATCTGAATGCTTTTTGTGAGGTTTGGAGACTAAGTGTCATAGATTTTCACTAAAGGTTTAAAGGAAGGAAATTGTAGGCAAGTTGGGCATGACTAATATCTATGCCTCAACTTGAGGGGGAGTGTTGGTTGAGTTCTACTAGGAATTCAACTCTGTTAAAGTTTTGGTTCATGTATTTTTCAATTTCTTGTTATCCAAGTAAGGGTATTTATGTCATAGTGCTCTTTCCTCTTTATTATAAATAGATGGCTGGAGATCACACAAATCCATTCAAGTCATTTTACCACAATTGACTTTCTCAACAATAAGTCTCTTGTTTCGGATTTTATAGGTCCTACTGAATGAAACATTCATTTGTTATTAAATTCTCTCCCTTCAGAATTTGCTTCTGTTGTTGCTAGTATTCCTATCTCTCAAGTACAAGGTTCATGGAAGTTTACTGCGTTTCAATCAGTATGTCTTCCACTAAGAAGGCAGTCCATTGCCTTCAACAACTTGACCCATTAGGCACCATTCTAGACAGTGGAAGTTTTTTTCTAAAGGTTGCTTCACACTAGGTTCACGTTGCAACATGTGTGATGTATCGGCTAGACGGAAATTATCTGATGATTTTTGATGATTTATGACCCTTCTATGGATCATATGAGGAATCCACATGGCATTTGTTTTTCTCATCTTATTGGTCAAAATGAGTTTGGATTGTGTTGGTTGAGTTCTCTTAGGAGTTCAATTCTATTAGAGTTTGTGTTCATGTAAATTTCTATTTCTTGTTACCCAAGTAAGGATATTTATGTAATAGTGTTCTTTCCATTTTATTGTAAATAAAGGGCTTGAGATTACACTGATCACAATAAGCCATTCTACCAACATAGTGTTTTCTTAACATGGCATCAGAGCCTAAGTTCGATTACGGAAGAGAGACCTACCTTCTTCTTCTGATTTTTTTAAACCTATCGCACACCCATCGTTCTTCTTTTGATTTTTTTAAACCCATCGCACACCCATTCTTTTTCTGGCTGTTCATCAATTCCGTCTCGGTTCAACTAGGGAAGAATAAGAACAGAAAAAAGAGGAAAGAAGACGAGAAGAAGAAATTCGATTAAGTTCCGTCTTGGTTTGAATAGGGTATTCAGTTCCGTCTCGGCTCCGCCGCAGCCACTGGCTTCGCAATTGCAACTTCTGCTGCCTCTGCTCCTGCAATCGCTGCTTCTGCAACTGCAACTTCCACTGCTCCTGAAACTGCCGGAGCTTCTGCAACTTCCGCTGCTCCTGAAACTGCCGCTGCTCATACACCTACAGTGAGTTATTCCTTAGTTTTTTTTCTTGTTCTTCGTCTGAAAGAGAAACTCCTGAAGACCAGCTGCTTCGATTAGCCCAACCAAAAAAATAGAAAACATAAATACGATGTTTAAGGGGTTTAGTTTGTAAATTTACAAACTTTCAGGGACTTGTGTAAATTTGCATAATTTTAGGGACTTAATTGCAAATGTACAAATTATTAGGGGCCTATTTGCAAATTTACAAACTTTTAGGGACTTATGTGTAAAGTTGCATAGTTTCAAGGACCTAATTGTAAATTTACAATTTTAGGGGTCTGTTTGCAAACTTACACATTTTCAGGGACTTGTGTAAATTAACATAGTTTTGGGGCCTAATTGTGAATTTCAGATTTTTCAGGGACTTATTTGTCATTTCAAAAAAATAAAAATAAAAAAAGAACAAGAAAGAAAGAAAGAAAGAAACATGGTGTTTCTGAAGAAAGAAAGCAACATGGTGTTTCTGATATGCACCTTTTGAATTGTGGTTTGGCTATTATATTCTACGACGTTTCAGTTATTGTGTGATGACTGAAGAACTGCAGCCAATTTTTTTCAATATAGCAACCACCGATGGTACTACTGCTCCCACTGGCTCTGAACATTACCCTACTCTTCATCCTCTTTCGGTACGATTTGATGGAACAAATTATTTGATCTAGTCTCGATCTGCTTACCTGACTATTGCCAAAAGAGGACTTGTTGGACACATTACGGGCACCACTATCAAACCTACTACCATAGGTGTTTCACAGGATAAATGGATCTCAAATGACTCTCTTATTATGTCATTCCTTTTGGATTCCATGAATCCAAATATTGCTCGTGGATACCTATTACTTGATACTGCAACCCAAATCTGGAAGGCTACTACCGAAACATATGGACAATTGGGGAATGAAACAATGCAGAGAAAAACTCTAATTTTGATAAGTAGGTTTCTTACCTTGATGGGTAAGTCTTATGTATTTATAAATAAAAATGGCTGTTGTACAAGAATCATTTACAATATTCAAATTTGAATTCAAATTTAAAAAACTTGAATTCAAAAATCAAATTCAAACCATAACATATCCGTTATGTTCTTTCATCCCCCCTCAAACTCTGCATTGGCAGGTGCAAGAGTTTGTCTCTATACTTGAAGAAAGCTTGTGATGTTAAGCCCTTAGTAAACACATCTGCAATTTGATCATCTGACCAAACAAAGTGCACTTTTATGGTGTTGTTATAAACCAAGTCTCGGACAAAATGATAGTCCACTTCTATATGTTTTATGTGAGCATGTAGCACTGGATTTGCAGCCATTTGTATTGCAGACACATTATCACAATAAATTTCCATTCCTCTTGGAAGTTGTACTTGCAAATCACGTAGAACATAAGAAATCCATAGTAACTCAGATGTTGTGACGGCAAGGGATTTGTACTCAGCTTCCGTACTTGATCTAGATATTGTAGGTTGTTTCTTGAAAGACCATGGATCTGTTATGGTTTGAATTTGATTTTTGAATTCAAGTTTTTTAAATTTGAATTCAAGTTTTTTTAAATTTGAATTTAAGTTTTTAAATTTAAATTCAAGTTTTTTATTTTGAATTCAAATTTGAATATTGTAAACGACTCTTGTACAACAGCCATGTTTATATATAAATACATAAGACTTACCCATTAAGGTAAGAAACCTACTTAGAGTTTTTCTCTGCATTGTTTCATGGTATTAGAGCTAAGGTTTTGATATTTTTTCCCAAAACACTACATTTTCAATGGCCACTACTAACACTCCATTCCCCATTACCAATCTCTCCAACCTTGTTTCTATCAAGCTTGATGGAGCAAATTATCTTATGTGGAAAGAACAATTAGAATCCATTTTTATTACCTATGATCTTATGCATCATCTTAATGGTGCTGGATCAATGCCAAATCAAACTGTCACTACTGAAGGAACTCAAACGCCGAATCCAACATTTCAAACCTGGAGAAAGAATGATCATTTTGTTCGATCATGCATCAATGCCACCCTCACACCATCTCTTTCTTCTCATATTCTTGGCCTTCAAACAGCGAAAGATGTATGGGATTCTTTTGCACAACTCTTCCAACAACAGTCCACTACTCGAAGGACTTATCTTCGCAGTGAATTGGAGATGATCAATAAAGGAACGAGCACAATTACAGACTATCTTCACAAAATTAAGTCCATCGCTGATTCCTTAGCAGCAATCAATGACAAGGTAAATGAATCTGACTTGGTAGCATATACATTAAATGGTCTTGGTTCGAATTATCTCACTTTCATCATCACTGTGGAAAATATTACCCCACCCGTTACCTTTACCGACCTAAGGGCCAAACTACTTACTCATGAGCAACGGTTACGCCGTGGCTATGGGAACACCTAATCAATCTTAATTGATTCCCATTCCCTTACTGCATTACTTGTTACAGATCAGCCTAAATTTAATCGGCCTAATAATAGTATTAATTCATATCCACCCAACAACCGAAACCCACCTAGATCTGACTTCCGAAATTCATCAAATGGCCCTCCAAGATCTCAAAATTCCTATAACCGACCAAACCAAAACACCTTTAATACTAATTCCTTCAAATGTCAAATATATGCTAAGCAAGGCCATTCGGCCAATAGATGTTATTTCCATTATGCCCAAAGCCGAAATAATTCTAATCCACCACCTCACATTCCTTATGTTGGCTTACATGGTACCCAAAATACCCAAAACATTACACCACATAATAATGCACAGTGGATACCGGATTCAAGTGCTACCAAGCATGTCATTTGATCCAGCCATGCTACAACGATCTTCCCACTTACAAAGGAGAGGACCAGGTTTCAGTTGGTGATGGTAAGAAACTCCCTATAACTCATATAGGCTCCTCAACTTTGAAAACAAATTCAAATCATTTATCTCTTAATGATATACTAATAGTTCCCCAATTGTCAAAGAATTTAATTTTCATTTCTCAACTTACATCTGACAATAATTGTTCTGTTGAATTTTTTCCATAGGGTTTCTGTGTTAAGGATTTGGAGTCAGGCATCACTCTACTAAAGGGTCCAGTCAAAGATAAATTGTATTCTTTCTCGGCCAATGCTGTGCCTCTTTTGGCTCTTCATGGAAATAAAGCTCCTTCTGATATTTGACATCGCCGGTTTGGTCATTCATCTTCTGCAGTACTTAATCATTTGAGAAATAGTGTCTTATTTAATTCCTTTGAAACACTTAGATCCAATAAAATTTATGACATTTGCCAACTTGGCAAACATCACAAATTACCCTTTTCTATTTCAGTTAGTAGAACTACTCAACCATTACAGCTTGTGCATTGTGATTTGTGGGGTCCCACTAAAACTTTGTCAATTAGTGGATTCAATTCATATATTATTTTTGTTGATGATTTTAGTCGATTTACTTGGTTTTATCCTCTGCGATTTAAATCTGATGCAATTCATTGTTTCAAGCATTTTAAAAATATGGCTAAAAACTTACTTTCTACTTCTATTAAATTTTTTCAAAGTGATGGAGCCTTAAGAGTTAACAAGGGGAGCTTTCAAAAACTATCTTGATGAATGTAGCATTGTGTCTAGGATTTCATGTCCTCACACTCCAGAACAAAATGGAGTTTCAGAAAGAAAACACAGACACATTACATAGATGGGTTTATCCCTTCTATTCCAAGCTCACATGCCCAAAGAATATTGGTTAGAAGCCTTTACTACTGCTGTCTATTTAATAAACCGTTACCTACACTGGTATTGCAAGGAAAATCTCCTTATGAAGCACTGTTTGGCTTAAAACCAGATTATTGTTTATTGAGAGTTTTTGGCTACCTTTGTTACCCCAACTTGACACCCTATAGAGAAGAAAAATTATCACCAAAGTCCAAGGCTTGTGTCTTTCTTGGTTACAATCTCTATCACAAGGGTTATAGATGCTTAAATAAGGACACTGGCAAGGTATATTTATCTAGACATGTTATTTTTGAAGAAAATGAATTTTCCTTTTCAAATCCCCCATCACACCAATCATCAAATAAACCAACAGTCGAATTTATTTCCCTACTTGTTTTCATCCCACACACCCCACCAAATGTGCCTCCACTCACTTCACATTCTTCTTCACTTATTTCAAACAGCCAACCATCACAAACAGCCCCTACAACATCATCACCAGCCATATCAATGGCAAATCCAACCCAAGATGTTAATCAATCCCCACCTCAACTACCTCCAACAATAGACCAACCACAACCCCAATCATCTCATCCTATGATTACTAGGAGTAAAACCAATTCCGCCAAACCAAAAACCCCTCTCTCTTTACTCATTATTAAACACCCAATACCTCAAATCTTTCTTACCACCATCTCCAACATCCCAAATGAACCTAAAACTTACAAATCAGCCTCAAAAGACCCAAAGTGGATTGATGCAATGCAACAAGAATACAAAGCCTTGATAGACAATCAGACTTGGAACTTGGTGCCTTATACCAAGGGTATGAATATTGTAGGCTGTAAGTGAGTGTATAGGATTAAGACAAAAAGTGATGGTTCCATTGAGAGATACAAGGCATGATTAGTTGCCAAGGGGTTCAACCAGCAGGCAAGAGTGGACTTTCATGAAACATTTAGTCCAGTTGTAACGCCAGCCACCATTCAGACAGTATTAACTATTGCACTCTCAAAGTCATGGCCAGTACATCAACTTGATGTGAAAAATGCCTTCTTGAATGGCAACTTAGCAGAAAATGTTTACATGGAACAACCACAGGGGTTTGTTTCCACATCTAAACCAACACATGTTTGTCATCTACAAAAAGCAATTTATGGTCTCAAGCAAGCTCCTCGAGCTTGGTTTCACAGATTCAAAACATACCTACAAGGAGAAGGTTTCAAGCAAAGCGTGGTAGATTCTTCCATGTTTACACGCAAAACCCAATATACAATGATAGTATTGTTGTTATACGTAGATGATATAATATTGACATAAGCCAATGAAGCTGCAATTCAAGAGGTTATTCAAAGCCTGAGCAAAGAATTTGCAATGAAAGATTTGGGATACTTGCATTACTTCTTGGGAATTGAGGCTAATCGAAGTTCAAATGGTCTTTTACTCACTCAAAGTAAATAGTCCATCGATTTATTAAAGTCTATAGAAATAGAGACTTCAAAGCCATGCACAACCCTAATTGCAGTTGAAACAAAGTTATCATCAACAACAGGTTATCCCCTACTTGATCCAACACCATACAAACAATTAGTAGGAGCCTCAATATCTGACGATCACTAGACCAAATATCTCCTATGCAGTCAATCAAGTGTGTCAGTTAATGCAATCTCCCACAGAAGATCATCTACAAGCAACAAAACGTATTTTACGTTATGTCAAGCATAGTATTGGTGCTGGTGTTCTCTTGAAACCAACCCAACTTTCTTTCATAGCTGCTTACACTGGTGCAGATTAGGCAGGATGCCTAGACACACGCCGATAAACTAGTGGGTTTTGCACTTTTCTTGGGGATAATTTATTATCATGGTCTTTCAGGGAATGATGCACAAGTTTATGAGCTACAATAAAAGCTTCATGAGACTACCCAAAAGGAACTAACTGTGGCCCAATATTATGTTGAGTTGTGATCTCTTTGGTAGGAGTTGGATCATTATGGGGATTATCACTCCACTAATCCATATGACGTGACTACTTATAGGAAGCACGTTGCGAAGATTCAGGTATATGAGTTCTTGGCAGGTTTGAATATGGAGTATGATCAGATCAGAGTGCAAGTATTAAGTCGTTCTCCCTTTCCTACACTTGAACAGTCTTATGCCCTTGTTCAGTGTGAGGGAAAGCTGTCGATTAGCCATGCTTCATACTCCTATTGTGGAGAAATCAACCTTACAGTCTGTTAGCACTAAATCTTATTCGGCTAAGGAGATTGTCAAATGTGAGCACTGTCACAAACCATATCATACCAAGGCCAATTGTTGGAAGCTCCATAGGAAGCCTACTGATTTTGAGCAAAAAAGAGCACAAAGAAGGGGAAAACCGAAAGCCAATCTTTCTGAGACAGTTTCCACAACACCCTCTGTAGACATTGGTTTTTCACTAGAGGAGTTAGCTACTTTGCGACGTAATCTCCAGTCTTCTACTGCCATTACAACCTCTATTACTGCTTCCTCCACTACCCATACCAATTCCTACCTTGCTACTTCAAGTAAAACTTTTACAGGCTACTATGTTTCTTCAATTTCTGCTCCCTAGATCATTGATACAAGAGCCACCAATCATATGACAGGTTCATCCTCTTTTTTCTTACATTATGCTCCAACTTTCGGAAAAGATAAAGTTCGAATTGCTAATGGCTCCTATTCTTCCATTGCTGGAAAATGGACCATTCAGCATCCTCCATCACTTTCTCTGTCTAAAGTTTTACACGTTCCCCCTTTCTTTACTAACTTGCTCTCTATCAGTAGTCTTACACATGCCTTGAATTGTAAAGTGACTTTTTTCCCATCTTACTATGTCTTCCAAGACCAGGTAACAGGGAAGGAGATTGGACGTGGTAAACTAGACAATGGACTTTATCTGTTGGAGCCAATTGGAGGATCTACTTTTGCTCTGACTGCATCTCCTAATCAGGCCCATTCGGTAATATCAGACCTTCAGCAGTGGCACCGTAGGCTAGGTCACCCCCCTCTAAGAACTCTTAAGAAAGTATTTCTCGATTTAGTTTCTTCTTGTAAAAAGGATGAATTTTTTTGTGAAGCTTGCATTTTTGCGAAGTAGATTCGTTCTCCTTATTTACCTTCTCTTCATAATAGAAAATCTATTCCTTTTGGACTCATTCATGCCAACGTGTGTTTATTACTGGCTATAAGTACTTTGTTACTTTTATTGATTGTCACTCTCGTTCTACATGGATTTATATTTTAAAACAAAAAAAATGAGGTTTTTCGATGTTTTCATGATTTTCATAATATGATTAAGACTCAGTTCAATGCCACTGTGAAGATCCTTCACAGTGACAATGGCACAGAGTATATTGATGGCAAATTTCAGCGATATCTCTCTAACTCTGGCATAATACACTAGACCAGTTGTGTTGATACTGCTGCTCAAAATGGGGTTGCTGAAAGGAAGAATCTGCATCTTTTAGAGATAGCCCGTTCACTTATGATTGCTATTAATGTCCCTGACCAATACTGGAGTGATGTTATACTCACTACATCTTACCTTATGAATAAGATGCCCAGTAGGATACTTGGTTTTAAATGTCCTAATGAGCTTCTCCAAGGAACCACTTCTTTTATTATTCCCCCAAAGGTTTTTGGATGTCTCTGTTATGCTAGAATCACAGCCCATCAAAGTAACCTGGCTCCCCATAGCCTACGCTGCATTTTTCAAGGGTATTCTACTATTCAGAAAGGGTACAAATGTTATCATCCTCCTTCCAGGAAAACCATTGTCTCTATGGATGTCATTTTTAATGAGTCTTGCCCTTACTATACACCTCTCCAAGGAGAGAGTCCTAGAGGAGGGGTGCTATTTCCAACTCTAGACCTTTCTATCACACCACCACAACACAACTTATGAGTTCAAGAAGTGTTTCCTGACCAGGGGGAGACTTCAACCTGTATACCTGAGGACTCTAATTCCCCCCCCCCCTTTTCAACTTTTTTGAACCATGTGAAGAACCTGATCAGGGGGAGACCACTCCTATGAGGCACACTATGAGGTATTTCAAAATAAGATTGACCAAAATAAGGAGGTGCACTTATCGAGGAAGAATTACAACCAGGCTAAAGCAGGTGGAGAAAGTACTTACCACTTCAATCTCCTATTCCAAGAATCGATTCTAGTATTCCCCTTGAGGTATCTTCTTCTGATCTTCGTATTGCTGTTAGAAAAGGAGTCAGATCTTGTACTCAGCATCCCATAGCTAAATATGTCTCTTATGACTCTTTGTCCGACTCTTATCGTGCCTTCATATCCTCTCTATCATCTATATCTATTCCTAAAAGTGGGCAGGAAGCCTATGCTAATAAAAGATGGAAGGCAGTTATGGTAGAGGAAATGCAGGCAATGAAGAAAAATGATACTTGGGAGTTGGTTACACTTCCACCAGGAAAAAAAACAGTAGGCTACAAATGGGTGTTTGTGATTGAACAAAATATGGATGGATCAGTCATTGAAGGCTAGACTAGTTGCAAAGGGGTTTACCCAGACCTATGGGATTGATTATTAGTAGACTTTTGCCCTCGTTGCGAAACTGAACACTGTCAGAGTTCTGTTGTCTGTAGCTGTGAACAAAGACTAGAACTTGCACCAACTAGACGTAAAGAATGCCTTCTTATATGGGGAGTTAGAGGAAGAAGTCTATATGGAAATCCCACATGGTTTCTCCAATGACAATACTGCAGGGAAAGTTTGTCGGTTGAAGAGGTCAATTTATGGGTTAAAACAATCTCCTAGATGCTAATTTGGACGCCTCCTGAAGGCAATGACTTCTATTGGGTACAAGCAAAGCAATGTTGATCATACACTATTTGTCAAGAAGTCAGGTACTAACATCACACTTCTCATTGTTTATGTAGACGATATTGTCATCACAGGGAATGATGGTGAAGAAATTCAAAGGTTGAAGGACTTTCTTAACAGAGAGTTTGAGATTAAAGATCTAGGGAAGTTAAAGTATTTCTTAGGGATTGAGGTGACTCGATCAAAGAATGGTATATTCCTTTCCCAAAGAAAGTATGTCCTAGATTTATTATCAGAAGTGGGAATGTTAGGGGTGTAAAGCAGTTGATACCCTTATTGAAGCTGGAGCTAAACTCAAAGAAAAAGAGGGAGAACCAGTGGACAAAGGAAGATACCAAAGGCTGGTAGGAAGGCTTATTTACTTGTCCCACACCAAGCCAGACATAGCTTATGCCGTGGGGATAGTGAGCCAATTCATGCATGATCCATATTTAGCTCATATGAAGGTTGTTACCAGAATACTACAGTATTTGAAGGGAACTCTTGGAAAAGGAATACTTTTGTCACCCACTAATAATCTAAGAGTAGAACACTGATGCAGACTGGGCTGGATCTCTAGACAAGAAATCAATTTCAAGTTATTCTACCTTTTTTGAAGGTAATCTAGTTACTTGGAGAAGTAAGAAACAAAATGCGGTAGCTTTATTCAGTACTGAAGCTAATTATAGAGCTATGGTTCGTGGAGTTTGTGAGCTACTATGGTTGAAAGGCTTGCTACAAGATATTGGAGTCCAAGTTCCAAACCCTATGATGTTATATTGTGACAAAAAGGCTGCTATTAGTATTGCTAATAATCTGGTGCAACATGATCGAACTAAGCACATTGAAATTGACAGGTTTTTTGATCAAAGGAAAGTTGGAACAATGGCTTATCTGCATGCCTTTTGTGAGGTCTGGAGACCAAGTGGCAGATGTTTTCACTAAGGGTTTGAAAGGAGGTTTCCTTCCTATTATAGGCAAGTTGGGCATGACTAATATCTACGCCTCAACTTGAGGGGGAATGTTGGTTGAGTTCTACTAGGAGTTCAATTCTATTAGAGTTTGTGTTCATGTAAATTTCTATTTCTTGTCACCCAAGTAAGGGTATTTATGTAATAGTGTTCTTTCCACTTTATTATAAATAAATGGCTTGAGATCACACTGACACAATAAGCCATTCTACCAACATAGTGTTTTCTCAACAGACTGCTGGCCCTCTTGGTATTTGGACTGAACTCTTGGTTGCCAATTCTCCACTAGATCTGTGTTATAATGTTATGGTTGTTTTTATTGGAATGGTGGATCACTCAACTGTTATTATTTTACAAATAAAATCTTGTTAATGCCAAATTGACTCCAGTTTTGATTTAGCAATGGTTTTACATCAGTTACGAACTTTGGGTATTCAACCTATGAGTTTAAGAGCTGCTGATTCTGTCTCTCAGGACCTTGCTTGCCTCCGGAATACCTTAGATTATATGGAATTAGATTGGTCTGTGTTTATTGATCCTGTGTTATGGGTTGCAGCGTTTTCTTTCGAGGCAGTAGCAAATACCAGCTGGGCCTTTCGTTTTGTGGAGGGAGGACAATGATTGGTACAGCAGTTGAGTAAAATGTCGCATGGTGATTTGGTGGAAGCTCTAACTTTGCCCTTTTTGTTGCACAATAGTCGTTGATCAAGGAGAGCAAGCTGTGTATTATTTGTTTTAACACCCCACAGCTGGAGGATCTTTTAACCCAACCTAAGACTGCTTGACCATATTATTTGATCCCTTAGTTACTTGAAATCTCTAAATCTTTTTCAGAATCTGGATTTTGTATGGGTACCAATTCTCCCGTGATGATGTTGGCACATCTCTAGCTATTTTGGCATTACAACAGAGTACTCAACTCGGTATGCAACTCTCATGTCTGTATTTTGTTTTGGCTGCACAGAAAAAGATACTGTAATAGATACCTCCGGGATTAAGATATGGGGCAAAATAAAGAGGATTATATAACCTCCATTTGGCAAAGAGTGTTGTCTAGAGAGAGAGAGAGAAAGAGAGAGAGAGAGAGAGAGAGAGAGAGAGAGAGTCTCCGCATTAATCAATAACTGTTATCTCCAGGCATCACCATTCCCTGCCCCAAACGACCCCCCCCCCCAAACACAGATCAATGATTCTCAAAGAGAACATAAGCACAGCACCATAGATACACCCTCTTTCCTTATCCCTTCCTAGAATCCAGCACACACCTGAGAGAGAAAGAGGCACCATTCATCAAGGATCTAAGTTAACTCCAAGGAGAGAAAATGATAAGTGAGATCCAATAACCAATAAATTACTTCCCCATTTGTAGAGATGGACCCCTTGCCTAAACTTGAGGAAGTCCACTTTCACCATATGCAAAAATGAGACAAAAAATGCTACAGCTACCATGGGATGGTTTCCACCTATGCTTCTTAGAACTGTAATATATTACTTCCCCATTTGTAGAGATGGACCCCTTGCCTAAACTTGAGGAAGTCCACTTTCACCATATGCAAAAATGAGACAAAAAATGCTACAGCTACCATGGGATGGTTTCCACCTATTCTTCTTAGAACTGTGCTGGAAACCTTCTGACAAAATTCCACACTAGCCCAAAACTATCAAAATATATTTTAAGGTTCCAATTTTTAACCAAGAAATTTCACATTTCAGTTTCCCAGACAAAATGAATATCCAAACTGAGGTTTTAATGCCTAATTAAAAACATAATAGGAAGCACAAATCCATTACTACCATACCTCAATTTTCTCTTTCTTGGCAACAGAGTCCCAGTCCTTTGCTGCAATTCCAATCCTCCAGTCCAGGTTGACACTTGCCCCTCCTGCTTTATTAGGGCCATCAACCCAAAAACATGCTAGGTAGTTCCCAGCTTCAGTGGTTGTGAATGCAAACTGGCCGTGGGTAACATTCTCTGTTTGATGAAGGATGTTCCCATATGGTGAAGAGACCTACAGAAGAAGTATTCAGTGTGAATTATTGTTTTACAATCTGCAAAACAAGTACCCTGATGTTACCCCAAGTATAACTGCCAGACAAATCTCATCTTAAAGAATTTTAAATCTACCTGATTATATACTTCTAGAACTCAGGCCGACCCACATTAATGAATATGACAAATTGTCTTTTACCTTTTTTCACTCTTTGATTGGGGTTTCTTGGAGCAATGAATGCATCCAATCAAGGAAAGTTCTGTAACTTCTCTTTAGAATAGAAGCTCAATAGTGATCAGTAATCTGACCACAAAAATAAGTATCAGACATCCTCAGAATACCAATAACAATACTTGCTGTGAGCAGACTAAGCCAAATTTCTTTTGGTCATTGATGCTCTAGTAGCAAAAAAACACCCCAAGTATAATTGGTGCAGCTAAAGAAGTTCTAGGCAACCTTGAAGGAAAGCAACGTACTGAACTTGTTGGCTGTATGCTTAAGTTCAAACAAGGTGAGAGGTCTAGATCAAAATTTTGAGAAAGAGCCAGTATGAGGAATGTTTCCAACAGTATGGCTGTATAAGTTCAAGCTGCCTCAAACAAGGTGAGAGATCAAAATTTTGAGAAAGAGCCAGTATGATGAATGTTTCCAACAGTATAAAATTGCCACAATGAAACTAAGGAGAGTAGAGAAACTAAGGAATAAGAAATACAAGGATTTTGATAGGCGATTGGGCACCAAAATAGCGTATAGTAAATCAACTACAAAGAGGGAGAAGAAGAGTAGGTATTTCAAGGGGAGGATTGGAAGGTCTAAATAAATGATGAGAAAATTCAAGAAACCTGGAAAATTATTTCCATTGTTTACTGAAAGAAAAACAATACAAATAAGACAGTAGGTATCATAACTCCCAAGAAACCACAAACCTTATATCTATACAGAAGATTAATATGCTTGAAATAATATAAGCTTTCAAGGGATAAAATAGGTAAAGCATTGGGTCCAGATGGTATACTAATAGAGGAGTGAAAAGCTTATAATTTAGTAGAGTAACTTCGCAAATGAAGCTGTTTCTATCTAATATTAATGGAGGAGAAGCATTATGATGGATATATAAAAATAAAGGTGATACTGAAAGCTATAGTAACTACAGAGGATATAACTTACAAACAATACTATGAAACTATGGACGAGAGAATTGACAAACTTCTGAGACAAAATAATAGTCACAATTCTTTTCTTTTTTTGAGCCAGAAAGATGAAATGGTGGTAGTTATTTCTTTTCTTAACAGATCAATAGAAAGATAAAGAGAATATAAAATGTGTATTTATTAGATTGACTTAGTTACTAGAGCGATAATTTGGCAGGTGTTTTAATAAGTAGACATAATTAAAGATGTAAAAAAAGGTGTACTGATCAATATAAGGACTCTTAGGTAATGAATTCCTAGTTCCAGTTTAATTATATCAAGGATTTGCCTTAGGGATGCTCATAGGTTCAAGTCTGGAAATAAGCTTTTTTCTATGAAAGCAAAGGTAAGGCACCATACATTATGACCTTCCCCAAACCCTGCAGTGGTGGGAGCCTCAGGTGGGAGCCTCATGCATTGGGTATGCACTTTTTTACATTATAAATCTCTTGACAAGAGACATTAAGATCAAGTCCCTTTCACTGAAAAAAAAAACAGATCAAGTCCCTTGGACTCTTGGAACATATTTTTGTGTTGATGATGTATGTTTGGTGGATAAAAACAAAGACTAATAAAAATTCAGCTGATAATCATAGACGTCAAGTAGTCACTTAGGTGCGTGCTGCCAAGGCATCCAAGCAGACTCTGGGTGGTCTAGGCAGCCTCATTGGCAATCAACATTTGCCCTTTTTTATGCCTGATATTATTTACGCTTACTAAAGTATTAATCATAAATAAGAAAATATCCCCCCAATTTTAATCCAGTCAAAATACTAAAAAAATCCCCCCCCCCCAAGTTCAAGAACAAAAGTTGAATTTTCTATAGTATGTGAATTTGCAACTTTTTAAAGCTAAACTTCTTCTCAAATCTAAAGACTCCATAAATCTAAATACGATAAAGCATTGTTCAAAATGAAAAGTGCGGTGAAATATTCATATAATTTAATACCAAAAAAATTGTTTCATTATAGAGTGACTTTGACAGCATTTACAGACACCAGTTAAAGTTTGACCAGCACATAACTCATCCAATATAATTCATATTTAAGCAAATACAGGACTACTTAGAAGCTGATTTTGTGGTCGACATAATAAATTTTCATGTAAAACTAAGATCTCATCTCAGGGAGACAAATGACTGGGGATGAAACCACTCAGTGGGATAGTCCTCACTCAGTTCAAGACTGAGACAAAGAAGCTGTTGCATATCATTTGGAATGGCACAGACTCAGATCAAAGCACAAGCCAGTGGCAATACCAGGAAGATCCGAATGAATTGCTTTCCGGGGCCCGGGCAGCACCATTGACCAGCCATAAGAAGCCCTGACTGTAATGACATTGAGATAACGCTGGAAACCTAACAACTAACCTAATCCAATCAGGATAATACAAAAGAAATAACAGAAGTTAAGAGAAAACAAGCACTACAACTCCAACTAACTAAAAACTCCTTATTCCAGTTGTGGTGAAGAACAATTGTCACCAATATAAACTGTTCTGTGGCCTGTTTCGACACCTAAATGCGCTCGGATGTTTTTCTACACCCATTACATGGCATATGGGCTACGTCCCGTACGAAACTTAATAGCATACAATCTAGTTGATTCAAGCAAGTCAAGAATGAGAGTCTCATCAGTTCATGTTGGAGAATAAGTGAAAATAGCAGATTTAGGCCCAAAACAAGGGACGTTAGACATGAAATCAATGGTTTTGGGAAACATGACTTCTATGAATGGCTCGTAATGCTGCATCTTCCAAGACCTAGACCCCTTAGCAAGACTTCTGCTCGTTGCATGCCCTGCTCCACCATTGTACGAATAGCATTTCCTACTGTGGTCTGAGCAGCAAAAGGTGTCCCTCTTCTTGTGCCCTTAAATCCACAAGCACCGGCTGAGGACCAAGAAACCACTCAACCTCCTACATTTAGAACAGTCATAAAGTATTGTTGAAACTTGCTTAACCATGAATAACTCCTTTTAGCATTCTACATTCATTCTTACGTGAACCAATATGTCCATTCTCGCACACACCAATTCTTGGTGCAGGTTTTACCATATTTTATCATCTCAGAAGGGTCAACCAACCACATTGCATATTAGTACTTATCGGGTATAGAATAGATTTGCTTCTCTTTGTTCCTACATGTTCCATTACAATCAACGGAATGGAATAAATATTCACCCTTGCTACAAAATAATTCAGTGAAATGGGAGATTCATAGCAAAGTCTTTACCAATGTGATCAATGTGATGGAGTTACATAATATCTATTTTATTGGATAAAAAACGACTGATTGTGCGCTCCAAACTGTGTGGAGATCCTGACTTACTGTTTAGGGTGTTTTTGGTACATGGGCATTCTGGTCTTTTTTCTTTAAATAGAGTTCTCCACCTGTTTCTTATATAATCTCTCAAGAGGTTGAGAGAGGTAGAAAATGGCTACTGCTGTATCTATTCTTCTTCTTCATAGTGAGAAACCATCCATAGCCTTCAGGTGAACCACTTAAACCTAGTCTTGCGTGTGTTTCTTGAGTTGCTTTGCAAAAATTCCCACCAACTACTCATATTTCAGGTCTATTGAAGCTGCTTATTACAAAAGCCAAGAAAAAACCTTGGCCGAAGGCTCAACCATATATAAACCAACCCAAGGCTTTCTTCCATTAGAATAACACCACTTTAGACATTTATCAACATCAAGGAGCCCGACATTTCTAAATGAGTTCATAGTTGCTGCGTGAATTATATACAAAAGACAATTGGTCATCCACCAGTAAACAGATTCAGAACACCTGTAACTTTCCTGACTCAATAATAGGAGATTAAGACATGGTCTTTTTGTTTATTATATCTTGATTTCAGGGCTTCCGCTTCCACCCCCACCATCAGGCTCCACCATGTAAAAGGGTTGTCACCACACTGCGCATCACAATCTTGTACTGACTCGATGTGTCATTAGAAGTACCAAACTTTGGGTTCCTCTGGTGGGACTCATGCGCACCCGTATGTATGGCGCAATTATGTGATAGGAGATGTTCATTCCTCCGTTGTATACTTTATTGGAATAATTTAAATTAAATATTCTCAATACATAATTAGTGGGGTTTGACATCATATGGTGTTAGATAATTGACACCACAGTATGGATTAAGGATAATTAATTTGAAAAAGTTCTAATAAGTGGTAAAAAATATACTATGTTTTTTTCACATTCTGGATGTATTCTAGATGGCCTCTAAAAATGTGATTGCTGACCTACTCATGGGTGAGAAGCTTCTCGATCATGGGAACTATGAGAAGTGGCAACGGAAGTCCAGTACTACCTTAATGACCAAGATAGCCTAGAGCATCTTACCACGAAAATGACTGAACTGACCAATCCTCCCTTAGTAAGAGAGACTACCTAGTCTCGTAGAATTAAGGATCTATATGATGCTTGGATTAAGATAGACTAAAGTGCACAGTTGTTCATGCTAAATGCCATACAAGATGACCTACAAGGGGAATATGAGGGTTCCCCTACAGCTAAGTCCATGTGGGATGAGCTGAAAAGTGTTTTTGGTGGTACATCCACAACCAGACTACGAAGTATGATCCTCAAGTTTGAAATGTCCTGAATGGACCCCAAAAGTAAAATGACTGAGCACATTAGAACTGTCAAGGAAATGGTTCACAAATTAAAAGATGTTGGACATGACCTTTCTAATGAGCAATAGATCCAGGCCTTGATTAAGACCCTGCCTGATTCCTGGGCACCAATGAAACAAGTACTTGTTCACCTTGAGAGCATCAAGACATATGATAATCTAACTCAACACCTTGAGATGGAAGCAGAGCGCCTAGAGGCGATTCACACAACTGCTCTTGTTGCTCAAGCAAGTACACGTAAGGGCAAATGGCCCAAACGTAAAGGACTTAAGAGAGGGAATCAGGAGCCTACCAGGAACTTCGCACCTAGGGGAGGAATGGTCAAACAGAAACGTGGAAAGCATGGGGGTAAGAAAAACATGTCCAAAAGTAACGTGCTACAACTGCCAAAAGAAGGAACATTTTGCTCGTCATTGCATTGAGTCAAAGAAGGTACCATCTTTATCTTTTCCTTGTACCTTTGTGAGTATGCATGTTTTGGTTGCCCTAACACAATCAAATTGGATTGTTGATACAGAAGCAACCAGGAACGTCACATGGGAAAGAGGCAGTTTCATAAATTATCGCAAAGTGTCACTAGGAATGCATAGGATCTACATGGGAAACGGTGCCAATATTGATGTTCAAGGCATTGGAGCAATCCAACTTAGCTTACGAATGGGCCACACTTTGATCCTCCATGATGTACTCTATACACCAGACATGATGCATAATTTAGTTTCGGTTTCAGCACTTTTAAGTTTTGGATATTCTTTAAATTTTCCAACAGTGCTTTGGATTTGCTATTTGATGAGGCCATATGGGGCCACTACATTGTTGACAATAGATTTTTTAAATTAGATTTGATTCCGATTATCTCTAATTCTTCTTCTTTAATTGTTGACAATAATATAGAATCTATAAAATGGCATTCTAGGTTAGGCCATATTGAGAAGGATAGGATGTCACGGTTAGCTAGAGTCGGTCTTTTAGGCTCACTCGCTAAAGTAGACCTGCTCATATGTGAACCTTGTCTGGTGGAAAGGCTCATCGAAGCCTTTTGGAAAGGCACCCAGATCAACTCAACCATTAGAGTTAGTACACTCTAACATCTATGGACCCATGAATGTTAAGGCAAGACATGGAACCTCATATTTTCTCACTTTTATAGATGATCATTAGCAATATGGTTAGGTTTATTTGATCGTTCACCGTCATGAAGCATTAGATTGCTTTAAAACGCTTTGTGATAGAGGTTGGAATCATTAGGCAGGAATATAAAAATTCTGTGAACTGACCATGGACGTGAATATTTATCTGAACAATTTAAAGAATTGTGTGAAGAAAAAGGAATTGTGAGACAATTGACTATTCCTAACACTCCCCCAACAAAATGGTGCAGCAGAAAGAAGGAATAGAACTCTATTGGACAAGGTTAGGTCCATGATGGCACAAGCAAACTTCCCAATTAGTTTTTGGGGAGATGCACTTCGACCGTAGTCTATATCCTGAATAAAGTACCATCTCAGTCAATACCATCTACACCTTATGAGCTATGGAAAGGTACAAAGCCTGCGCTAGGACATTTACGACCATGGGGTTGTGCTGGGTATGTTCACACCCCTTCTCATAAGTATGAGAAGTTAGGACCAAGAGCTAAGAAATGCATCTTTGTGAGGTATCCTAATAGCTCTAAGGGATACGTTATGTATGGTGAACACCCTAGTAGAGGTATGACTGAGATTGAGTCACGAGATGTCAAATTTCTAAAAGCAGATTACCCTAGTTTATCTAATGTGCATAGAGAGCTTGACCTCTATGAGATAGAGGAGGATCACAGCATACCAAATCCTTTTGGCGAGGGTGGTGATAGAACACAACATATAGTCGCCAGAGAAGATATTGGTCATAGTGCACCAAATGGGAGCATGAATGAAGACTGTGAACCTAGTGGGAGTGTACCTAGTGGGGACACGCCCATAAACCAATGTGATCTCAATGCACGTAGAAGCACAAGAAGACAAATTCCCCATCATCGATTTGAGATTGAAGGGGACACCCTTCTGTGTGCCTTAGCTAATAATGATGAGCCTGCATCCCTAAACGAAGCGCTATCATCACATGCTAAGGACATATGGTTGGCTACTATAGAAGATGAGTTGAGTTCTATAAAAAAGAACCAAGTTTGAGAGTTAGTTGATCCTCCACCTAATTGCAAAACTATGGGGAACAAATGGGTTCTTAAAGGTTAAGCGTAAGGCCGATGGATCAATTGGCAAATATAAGGCACGACTTGTGGCGAAAAGCTACACCCAAAGAGAAGGTGTGGACTATGATAAGACATTCTCCCCAGTGATGAGGATAGCATCCTTTCGCCTTATATTGTCCATTGTGGCAAGACTAGATCTAGAACTCTTTCAAATGGACATTAAAACGGCATTTCTCAATGGAGAACTGGATGAAGAGATCTACATGGATCAACCAGTGGGTTTAAAGTCCAAGGGACATGAGCACAAAATTTGCCACCTTAAACGTTCTATATATGGCCTCAATCAAGCGTCCAGACAATGGTATTTTAGATTTCCTCATGCCATAACTTTGAATGGCTTTAATATGATTGAAGAAGATTATCGTGTGTATATGAAGCGGTCCAAGAAAGGATTCTTAGTTCTCTCTTTATATGTCGATGATATCCTTTTACCAGGGAACGACATTGACATGATTGTCGCTACTAAAGAGTGGTTGTCCTCCACATTTAACATGAAGGACATGGGCGAAGCCAACTTTGTGTTAAGCATCAAGATAGTGAGGAATCGCTCAAAGAATTTTCTTGGTTTGTCTCAACAAACTTACTTAGAGAAAGTCCTTAAACGATTCCACATGCAAAATTCCAAGCCCATTGACACATCAATGGACAAAATGTGCAGACTAAGCCTAGATAAATGCCTTAAGAATGAAGAAGAGAAAATCAAATGTCAAAAGTTCCCTATGCTTCTGCAGTTGGTAGTCTGATATATGCGATGAAGTGCATGCGCCCAGATGTCTGCTTTGTTGTTGGGATGGTCAGTCGTTACCAGAGTAACCTAGGACTTACCCATTGGCAAGCAATAAAAAGGATTTTCCATTACCTTTGTGGGACGACAAATCTCATGCTCACATTTAGTGGTTCAGATTTGAGGTTGAGAGGTTACAATGATGCTGACCGGGGCAGTGATCAAGATGAGCAAAAGTCTACCTCAAGTTATGTTTTTGTCCTTGGAGGTGGAGCTATTACTTGGAGCAGCAAGAAGCAAACATGCATTGCTTTGTCCACGATGGAGGCTAAATATGTTGTGTGCTCAGCTGTTGTTCAAGAGTTTGGCTCAGAAGATTCTTGAGAAGTCTCAGCCTATTCTCACATACAGATGATGTGGTGCTCTTACACACTGATGTACGGCAGCTTTGGCTTTTTCTAAGGATGCTAAGTTCCATGGAAAAACCAAACACATAGAGATCCACTACCATTTTATCCAAGATATGATTGTGAAGGGAGAAGTTGTCTTAAAGCACATCTCCACATCCAATATGGTGGCTGACCCATTGACTAAGCCTATACCAGAGGATGTGTTTCAGTCACATGTTAGGAGTTTGGGTCTTAAACGAGGATGATGTTTTCTTTTCTTTTTTAAGATATCTTCTTTTGGACATAATGAAATAATTTTTTTAATGTGCATATTTGACGCATGTTTATGATAAGTGAGTTAGTATATTTTTATAAAGATGTCACCAGGCATTGAATTGACCCACTCACATGGGTAATTCGCCTTGGCGCTTGTAAATAGCGAGCAAGATGAGCCTATGGGTTTGTAAGGCTTTAGGGGGCTTTTAAACCAATGACAGGCACCTTAGTTGGAACTAAGATGAGACCTCAATGGTTGAACATAGAATCATCACATTTCTGTGTTGCCTGTATTGTAGCCGATTGTGAATCTTTTATAATTGGTCATTGAATGACTGATTGTAGAAGAATCAGGTTAGGTGCCTTAGGTAGCGACTGAACCAAGATTCGTATGGCGGTTTTTTTTCTTTTGTGACACGCCCATATCAGTTTGGAGTTACGCTATAGCATGCATGTTTGTTGCATGTGCTAAAGTCAACCGATGATGAAAGTGATTGAATGGATCCCTGCTTCGTCACTGTGTGAGCCATCAGGATCACATTTTGTTGATCCTACTTATACCATTTACTTTAGATTATGCCACGAAGAGGACACCCAATGATGTCACTTTAGCTTGTTCCTTAGGATCAAGGATGATGCGGTCTCGCAGGACAAAATTGGGAAAGCAATTAAGGATAATCCAAATGGCATAAGTGCTATGGGAAAACTTTTCATTCTATACCCAATAGTGATGTGACTTATTGCCCGGACGACTTGTCATTTGACAAAGTCATGAGTACATCATATGAGGATAGTTCACATTGCTCACTATGAGGGATCGAGAGTGTGGAACTGGGTATAATTGAATTGTTTAGGGTATAATGAGATAATTTCGAGTGATGTGCTATGTTGGTTAGATGGAGACTTAACATAGCACTCCTACCCTAGATACATCTCTTAGGCCACACATTCCATTTCTAAATTGAAAGGATTAGAGTTGATGAGAGCATTTGGATAACTCCGCTACCTTGTGGCGAGTGAGAGATGTTAATCGTAGTGGGTGGGTCCCACTACAATTTGCGCCATAAGTGGCGACGAGACGGTTATGTAGTCCAGGGATGTCTACTCCTCTATTTAGTTGAGTCTAAGCATGACTCTAATATTGATTTCCCTCATTTGGATAAGTCTAAGTAAAACCATAATTAAGGAATTGGGGTTGAGGGAACATATTATAAATAGAGAGGATGGAATACCAAATAGAGGACCGATAATAGAATACTCTCCTATGCTCTACGAATTCTCCAAGCTAATCTTGAACCCCAATCACTTAGATTCGTGGATTTAAAAACGTGGAAATAACCTATAGAGTACACAAGGCAAATAAGGGAACACAAAGTCACCTCCAGTGTCTAGATCCATTGCAGTCAAGGTAAAAGATCTAAAACTCTTCCTCTTATGATTTTAATTTACAATTGGAAAGGTGGGAACAAGAAGCATCCTTAGAACACTGCTCAGCAGAACGATACATTTAAACAGTTAATAACAGCAAGAAAGATTTAATTATTCAATTATTTATTAGCTGACGATCTTGCATGTCATGGTTCTGTTCCTTACTAACATCTTTCGTCACGTATCAAAAAACAGGGGGAAACCATCTTATTGACATAAAAATCGAAAGCATTCGACCAACACAAATGGTTCTGTTCCTCACTAACATATTTCGTCACGTATCAAAAATAGGGGGGAGCCATCTTACTGACATAAAAATCGAAGCATTCGATCAACAAATTCCCAACCATCCCAAAATATATTCAAGAAAATCGTAGGAAAACTTACTCACCACCAACAAAAGAAATGAGCAACATGAACCAAATATTAAAGGCCCCAAATTGTTTGATGGAAAAAGAAGCTTAAACAAAATATTTGGCAACGCAGAGAAGATAAAACTCAAGATCTAGAATTACCTTGGCAGAGATGGTAGGAATCTGGCGAGAAAGATCGTCGGAAACAACAGTATAATCAGCCAAGACGACGACGTTGTTCTGGATTTCGTCTGAAACACACTTAATTCCTGAACCAGGAACATTCAACCAAATAGCCTGTCCCAAAGGTAGAAAAACACTAATGCACCATAGCAAAACCAAGAAATCCTTCCCCATTATCTTCCACGTGTAGAAATTCTGGTCAGTACAGAGCGAAAGAAACTAAGCTTCAACGAAGAAACAAGAAATAGCAAAGAAACTGAGGATCAGATCAGATCTAAATGCCTTCCTTTTAGTGATTACTTGTGTTGATTATTAGTGCGAATTTGAGATTTTGAGAAGTGGCTTCCTGAAACTGATGATTAATCCACTTTGGAACACTTGAAGGTTTATTTCGAAAAGAGCTGGTCAGGTGGAAGGAAATGTCAGCAGACAACTACAAATCCGGCGGTTATAACAAAGAATTATCGAAAAACAAAAAAAAGAATAATAAAGTAATGTGACACGTGTTTAATTTCACCATTGGATAATTTGGACACAGGATCAATTGGGTGGGGAATTTATTATTATTATTTTTAAGCATTGATATGTCTCAGATTAAAATTTTGTCTCACACCTCATTAAAAATGTGATTTTTTTTTTTAATCTGAGGTTCATCCTAACCAACTTGCACGCACCACAATTACGTCATTATGAGAGCTTTTATATAATAAATATAGAAAGGGCTTCGCCCCTGGCCCCGAAGGGTTCAAACTCTGACTTCCTATGTGGAAGCATTGGTCTTTTACCAACTGAGCCATCTCTCGGGGTTAGTAAATGATTTTAGTGCGAGATGAATTACAAGATATAAAGTTGGGTGGAAAGTAAGAAATGAATAGAGAAAATCTAAATTCAATCTAGTTCACCTTCTTGTGACGGTTTTGAACCACAAACACAAAGTAAGGGAAGGGGCTTACATGTAAATATTAAAAATTTAAATATAAAAATCTAAGTAAACTTCTATGGGACCACCCCTATTATATATGATGGGTAATTTTTATCTAGACCTCTGAGGTTTGGTCTATGTCATTTTAGTCCAAAAAAATTGAGACTTTGCATATGCCTCCCCTGTACTATCAATTTAAGGACAAATTATCACTTTTATGACCAATTTGCCCCCCTTTTTTTAATTTAATTTTTTTATTTTTACATTTTAAGGGGTTAAAGTTTTTTAATTTACAAAATCAAACCCCCTTCATTACCCAATTCCCAAATCCCTAGTTCTACCAATTCTAAATCCTTATTTTCCAAATCTTAATTGAAGATTTGGAAATGAAAATTAATGTGTGAAATGTAATCTCCAACTCAAAGAAACCAGATCTTGAAAACCAGAAACCATCTCAAACACGTTGAAATCAGAAACCAGAAACCATCTCAAACACGTTGAAATCAGAAACCAGAAACCAACTTAAACATGCTGAAATGCAGAAACCAGAAACATGTAGAAACAAATCTTGAACTGAGAAAACTAGAAACGCATAACCAAAACCACAGAACCAGAAACGCCGATCTGACAAGAAGAACTAGAAGAAACTATCAACTCAAACCCTGATCTTCATCTGAAACACTGATTTGCATCTGAAAATAGAGCAATGCAAAGTTAGAAAAATTATCCGTAAATCTCATTGGAAAAGCTAAAGAGGTTCTCAGAAGAAGAGGAACATAGATCGGAGGAACGAATTTCAAAAATCAAGAAAAGGTTCAAGAACAGCCAGTTCTTTGAACCACATCAAGTAAAAGGAACCAGGGTAAAACGAAGCGGGTAATATTGAGAGACCATGTCTATGGTCTTCTTAAAGAGACAGGTACGATTTTCAACAGAGGCACCATCTATCTAAAGGTTCCTCAAGGCTCCAAAGCCATTCTGCTGAAAAATATCTACTTAGCCTGTGATCCAAAACCAATCTGGTCGAAGAACTTATCGAAACATGTAGAAAATGGAAGTGAGGCTGGCTCGGTGTGACTCAATATTTCTTGTTTCAATTTACTTCATTTGATTTCTAGTCGATTTGATTTCAGCGTTTGAGATCTGAGCTTCTAAGTACCTTAATTCCATCTTTTGGGCTCTCTTCTCTTTCTATTCAAAACGCAAACACCTCTTCTTGTTCACGAGTTGGAGATTAGGTTCCACCCATTAATTTTCATTTCCTAATCTTCAACTAAGATTTGAAAAATAATGATTTAGAATTGGTAGAACCAAGGATTTGGGAATCGGGTAATGAAGGAAGGTCTGATTTTGTAAATTAATAAACTTTAACCCCTTAAAATGTTAAAAAAAAGTTAAAAAAAAAATAAGGGCAAATTTGTCATAGAAGTGATAATTTGTCCTTAAATTGACTTTTTCTATAGTACAGGGGAGGCAAATGCAATGTCTCAGCTTTTTTTGGACTAAAAATGACATAGACAAAACCTCGGGGGTTCAAATGAAAATTACTCTTATATGATTTAAAATCATTAAGGGAGGGAAGTACATTATTTTCCCCTAATGGGAAGTTGATTTGGACTTACAAATGCAATTTTTCACACGTTCATATGCATTATTATTAAATCTCAAAAATACTAAATATCAAGACTGAAAATCGCATGGAAGAAACCCACATGCTAGGAAATAGAAAGTCAAGGCGTGGGTTAATTCATGGCTTGGAATAAGGAAATTAAATCACTAGCATGTTTTTTTT